>NW_026652297.1:44000538-44197178 GCF_009828535.3 Hylobates moloch | reverse complement strand
GGCTGTGAATCCATCAGGTCCTGGACTCTTTTTGGTTGGTAAGCTATTGATTATTGCCACAATTTCAGAGCCTGTTATTGGTCTATTCAGAGATTCAACTTCTTCCTGGTTTAGTCTTGGGAGGGTGTATTTGTTGAGGAATTTATCCATTTCTTCTAGATTTTCTAGTTTATTTGCGTAGAGGTGTTTGTAGTATTCTCTGATGGCTAGTAGATTGTATTTCTGTGGGATCGGTGGTGATATCCCCTTTATCATTTTTTATTGTGTCTATTTGATTCTTCTCTCTTTTCTTCTTCATTAGTCTTGCTAGTGGTCTATCAATTTTGTTGATCTTTTCAAAAAACCAGCTCCTGGATTCGTTAATTTTTTGAAGGGTTTTTTGTTTCTCTATTTCCTTCAGTTCTGCTCTGATTTTAGTTATTTCTTGCCTTCTGCTAGCTTTTGAATGTGTTTGCTCTTGCTTTTCTAGTTCTTTTAATTGTGATGTTAGGGTGTCAGTTTTGGATCTTTCCTGCTTTCTTTTGTTGGCATTTAGTGCTGTAAATTTCCCTCTACACACTGCTTTGAATGTGTCCCAGAGATTCTGGTATGTTTTGTCTTTGTTCTCGTTTGTTTCAAAGAACATCTTTATTTCTGCCTTCATTTCGTTATGAACCCAGTAGTCATTCAGGAGTAGGTTGTTCAGTTTTCATGTAGTTGAGTGGTTTTGAGTGAGTTTCTTAATCCTGAGTTCTGTATTTGTATTTTTAATAGAGATGGAGTTTCACCATGTTTTCCAGGATAGTCTCAATCTCCTGACCTCGTGATCCACCCTCCTCGGCCTCCCAAAGTGCTTGGATTACAGGTGTGAGCCACCGTGCCAGGCCTCAGAATGGCTATTCTTAAAAAGTCTAAAAACAACAGATGTTGGTGAGGATGTGGATAAAAGGTAACACTTATAGATAATAACATATATGTGAAGAAAAGGTAACACATATACATAATTCATGTGGAGAAAAGGTAATACATATATATAATTCATGTATAAAGGTAACAGATATATAATTCATTTATTATATAATATATAATTAATTATATAAATATATAATATATAATGAATTATCTAGATATATAAATACCTTTATATATCTAGACATATATCTTTATCTTTTACATATAAATATCTTTTATAAATATCTTTATATATCTAGATATATAATTCATTTATTATATATAAGAATTCATTATATATAATTATATTAATTATACAATATAAAATATATAATAAATGCATTTATCTTATAGTATAATTAAATGAATTTATGTTATATATTATGTATGTATTTATATTATATACATTACTGTGTAGTAATTCATGTATTATATATCTACATATCTAGGTATATAATTAATTTATTATATATGATTTATATATGAATTTATTATATATGAATTATGTAATTTATTTATTATGTATGAATTAATATAATGTATTATATTATATAATGTATAATATATTATATATTAATGTATAATATATTATATATTAATATATAAAGATATATAATACATGAATTATAGCAATAAAAATAATTAAATCATGTCCCATGCAGTACAGCAACATGGATAAAGGTAGACACCATTATCATAGATGAACTAACTCAGAAACTGAAAATCAAATACCATGTGTTTTCACCTGTAAGTGGAAGCTAAAAAATAGGTACACATGGACATAAAGATGGAAATAATAGGCACCAGGAACCCCAAAAGTGGGGAAAAATCAGGGGGTTAGAGTTGAAAAATAACTGACTGGGGACAATGTTCATTATTCAGGTGACAGGCACATTAGATGTCAAAACCTCACCAATACCTGCACATGTACCTCCATGAATATATAAAAATTTTAAAGTAAATTATTTAATGTATCAAAAAATTTAGAATAATAATTTCTAATAAAAAATTAAAATTTTGGAAAAATAATCTAAATAAAACTATAAACTTCACAAAGCTATAGAAATTAAACAAAACACTCTTAAGGAGCCAGTGGATCAAAGAAGGAATCACTAAGGAAATTAGAAAATACTTACAAACAAATAGAAATATAAACGCAATATTCCAAAACTTATGGAATTCAGTTAAAGAAGTTCTAGTGGGAAAATTTATTAGTATAAATGCTTACAATAAAAAAGAAGAGAAACTTAAAATCAACAACCTAACTTTACAACTTAAGGAAATAGAAAAATAAATGAATAAATAAACTAAATTCTAGCAGAAGGAAGGAAATAAAGATTAAAGTGGAGATAAAATACAGAGTAAAACAATAAACTTAATGAAACCAAAAATTGGTTCTTTGAAAAGATGAACAAAATTGACAAACCTTTATCTAGGTGTACTAATAAAGACAGAAAACTCAAATTACTAAAGTCAGGAATATAAATGAGAACATTATTACCAATTCTACAGAAATAGAAAGGATTATAAGAATACCAAGACCAATTGTTTACCAATGAACTGTATTAGCTTGATAAAACTGACAAATTCCTAGAAATACAAAACCTATCAACACTATGAAGAACTTAAAAACCTGAACAGACTCTTAACTCATAAGGAGATTTAATTAATAATTTAATTAATTAACTAATAATCATAAGCCTTCCTATGAAGAAAATTTCTGGACACAATGCCTTCAAATATGTAAAGAAGAATTAACACCAGTTCTTCTCAAATGTTTCCAAAAACATGAAGAAGAGGAAATATCTTCTAACTCATTTTATAAGGCTAACATTATCCTGATATCAAAGCCAGACAAATATACTACGAAGAAAAAATACAGACCAATGACCATTATGAACATAGATGCAGAATCCTCAGTAAAATGCTAGCAAACTGTGCTATATTAGGAGTATACACTATGACCAATTGAGATTTCTGGAATGCAAGGATGGTTCAATGTATGTTAACTGATCAATGTAATAACCACATTAATAGAATGGAGAAAAAATGATCATCTTAATTGATAAAGAAAAGGCATTTAACAAAATTCAACACCTTTCATGACGCAAACACTCAAAGTACACTCAGTCATGAGGTAGAAGGAAACTACCTCAACATGATAAAAATCCGTATATAAAACCCACAGCTGACATTATACTTAATGATAAGACTTAACAGCTTTTCCTCTAAGATCAGGAACAGGGCAAGGATACTTCCTTTCACCACTTCTCTTCAACATTGTACTGGAAGTTCTAGCCAGAAATGTTAGGCAAGAAAAAGAAATATAAGGCATCCAAATTGGAAAGGAACAATTACAACTTTTCTGTTTCCAGAGGACATAATTTTATAGGTAGAAAACTCTAAGGATTACACAAAACTGTTAGAATTAACGATGTATTCAGCAAAGTGGCAAAATACAAAATCAACATACAAAAACTGGTTTCGTTTCTATACAGTAACAATGAACACTCTGAAAGGGATATTATGAATACATTTCCATTTATGATAGCATCAAAAAGTACTTAAAACAAAGTACTTAAGAATTAATTTAACAAAGCAGTTTAGGATGTCCATACTATTCAAAGTGATCTACAGATTCAATATAATTACTATAAAAATCCCAATGATTTTTTTGCAGAAATGGAAAAATTTACACTAAAATTCATATAAAATCTCAAGGAACCCCAAAAACAATCTTGAAAAGGAAGAACAAAGCTAAAAGAGTCACATTTCCTAATTTCAAAACTTACTAGGAAGCTATAGGAAAGAAAACAGTGTGGTGCTGGCATAAAGGCTAATATATTACCAATGGAATAGAATAAATAGCCTATAAACAAATGCTTGCATATATGGTTAAGAGATACTACTGAATTTTTACAAGGGTGCTGAGACCATTCAATGGAGAGAGGACAGTCTTTTCAACAAATGGTGCTGGAGAAACTAGATGTCCACATGCAAAAGAATAAAACTGAACCCTTACCTAACACCACATACAAAAATGAACTTGAAATGGATCCCACAGGTAAACATAAGACCTTAAAACTATAATATTCTTAGAATAAAATATAGGGCAAAAGCTTCATAATATTGATTTGGCCAGTCATTTATTGGATATGACACCAAAAGTACATGCAACAAAAGAAAAAATAGACTAATTGGATTTCATAATTGTTTTTAAATTGTGCATTAAAAGACACAATCAACAGAGTAAAAAGACAACTCAAAGAATGAAAGAAAATATTTTAAAATCATATAAGAGAGTAATATCCAAAATATATAGAGAATTCCTAAAACCCAACAACAAAAAAAGATGATTTAAAAATTGGAATAGCATTTAAACAGACATTTCCCTAAAGAAGATATACAAATGGTCAATAAGCACATGAAAAGATGCTCAAAATCACAAATCATTAGGGAAATGCAAATCAAAATTACAGTGAGATACCACTTCACACTCATTAGGATGGCTACTATCAAAAAAAAAAAAAAACAGAAAGTAAGTGTTGGTGAAGACGTGGAGAAACTGGAATCATTTATGCATAGCTAGTAGAAATGTAAAATGGTATAGCCACTGTGGAAGACAGTGGAGCATTTCCTCAAAAATTTAAAAATAGAACTACCATGTGATCCAGCAATTCTACTTCCAGGTATATACCCCCAGAAATTGAAAGCACAGCTTTGAAGATATATTTATACTGCTATGATTATAGTGGCATTGTTTATAATAGCTAAAACATGGAATGATTCCAAATGTTCATCAACAGATGAATAGATAAACAAAGTGCAGAATGTACTTACAACAGAATAGTAGTCAGCTTTAAAAATGAAGGAAATTTTAACATACTACAGTATAGCTGAAACTTGAGGGCCTTATGCTAAGAGAAATAAGCCAGTCACATAAAGAAAAATACTATATTATTCCTCTTATGTGAGATACCTATAATAGTCAAATTTATAGAGTCAGAAAGTAGAATGGTGGTTTTTCAGGGGATCGGGGAGGTAGGAATGGGGAGTTATTGTTTAATGAAATGAGTTTCAGTTTTACAAAATGAAAAGATTTATGAAGATAGAGGGTAGTGATGGTTTTACAGCATTATGAATGTATATAATACCACTGAATTGTACACTTAAAAAGGTTAAAATGGTAATTTTTATATTACATGCATTTTACCACAAGAAAAAATGGAAGAAAATGCATTGATTAATACATTGTCAAAATGAGTATAACCAGAAAAATAATTTTAAAACACTTTAATTTGTGTAGTTCTAATTACCATATCAGGACCACACACAGAACCATCTTGTACAAATGTTTCATCTCTGTCTTCAACTGAATAATATGATGTGACTGAAATATGTGAATTTACTGGAGGTGGCGTTCTCCTTGGTAGGTATGTAGACACACATGTTTGGTCTCGTACATGTGCATAAATCACAGATAAATTTGGACGTGATATTAAGTCTCTGTGTTCCCATGTACAGACTAATTTTCCACATAGAATATGTCTAGAAGCACAAGGAAGAAAAAAATTACCTTATTGTTTACTGAGCTAACATAGGTTGCTGATATAGTGAAATTTTTAAAAAGTGATTTACTAATTTAAATCCAAATTTCAACAATTTTCTCTCAGTACATATTTTTTTGCACAATGACTTATGTTATGATTCTTTTTTGTTTCATGAGGCAATCTGGCAAGTGAAAAACTAATGGTTTTTACACTATGACAGCTGTGATCTGTTCCACAATAGCTGCTGAAATTTGAGAAAATGATCTCTGGTCTTCAGTTTTTTCAATAGTAAATGGGATAAGTAATTCTTATACACATTTGAGGTATATAAATTGTATATTTATAACCTATATTATAAATATATAATATATATAAGCTGCATAGCAATGTCTAGCGCATCACAACAATAAACAGGGGCCATTTTTATGGTCATTGTTTTAACATTATAGGCGCTGAACACATATTCTTGTAGGCAGTGGATAATATTGTCCCGCTCAGATTATGTAATGAAGAAAACCTGATCCCCAACATTCGATTTTACTGCATATAATATATTTCCTAGGATTTTAGCAATCTCTAACCTACATTCCAAACAGATTTATAATTTTCTAAATACATACTGAAAAAGACAATATGCAGTGCCACAGTTTCCAAAATTGTCTCCTCTGGTATTAATTTCATCATAACAGAAAATCGGAGCACCTCTTGAACCTATGAACAACAACAAAAACTTAAGTAATTACAATACAGAATTTAAGTTATATTAAAGAAATGATAGACTCAATATGGAAACTATAATGTGATCCATAAGAAAGTTTATAATTACCCAGGACTAAAGTTTCTGGGGGCAGAGCTAGGATTAAAAAACAAACTCCTGGCTGGGCGCGGTGGCTCACGCTTGTAATCCCAGCACTTTGGGAGGCCGAGACGGGCGGATCACGAGGTCAGGAGATCGAGACCACAGTGAAACCTCGTCTCTACTAAAAATACAAAAAAATTAGCCGGGCGTGGTGGCGGGCACCTGTAGTCCCAGCTACTAATGGCGTGAACCCGGGAGGCGGAGCTTGCAGTGAGCCGAGATTGCGCCACTGCACTCCAGCCTGGGCGACAGAGCGAGACTCCGTCTCACTCCTTTTTATAAGCCTAGAAGACTTTCTTCTGCAGCAAACAGAAAACAAACAACATTATTAGAATGCTTCTGTATTGTTAGACAAATAAGCAACTGTCGCCCTATTTCCTATAAATTATTTACTTCCTGCCTTACTTCCCTACCCATTGTGAAAATGCTGTTTACTCTTATTCCAAATGAAACAGTAGAAAAATAGTATCTGTAGTGCAATACTGATGACAAACACAAAGAACACTTCATTTAACTCTCCTTGCTCCACACTAGAGTCGTCATCCATTATTAGATTATTAGATCCTAATAATCACTAAATAAAAATTGTTGAATTTTAACATTAGAAAGAATATCAATGTTCATCTATTTCAGTCCTTTATATATTTAGTTATGTCTAATTTTAAAATTATGAAAAATTCAAACATCTATAATAACTGTTCTATTACTTTGACTTGGTAGTTTAGAGGCAGCTTACATTGATCATGTTAGTCATATGTAATCAAAATAGAGATCATTTGTTGTTACCACTATTAATTGACAAGAGAGCTCTCTTCAATAATTTCACAGACTTTCATACTTGGAGAACATGATCTGTAAATTTCACTCTGTTAAGGAGCACAATCCATACATGTATAAGGTGCTACAGAACAATAATACTTCGACAATAGTATACATTAAGGCTTTTCTGAGTATCCACCTTACTTTTCTCACGGTTTAAATCAGCATCTCAAAATATAAAGTTTCCTTCCAGATCTACCTTCATCCAAAGTAGGCTATCTCCGAACTGTACTTATTTGGACTTTTCAAGCTATCTCTATATATTTATCTATTCCATTGGCTAAAAGGAAGTATAAAATTTTTAAGGAAAAGCTTCACTATCCTATTTTATCACCTGGCCATAATTTGTCAGCCAAAGGAAGAACCTTGTCTGAAATAGTCAAAAGATTGTTGACTATTCATAATTATCCAAAAGAAACTTGTGAAAGACATTATAAATTTAAGGATGTCCAGGATTAAATGGCTAAATACACAATTGGTTCCCAATTTTATGCAATACTAAGTTCCACACATTATTTTACTTTTTCAAACATTTCAGAATATCTTTCAGTGAACTGAGAGGTAAAAGATGCCTGCAGGACCCCAAAGCAGCCTTCACATCTTTATTGTGTTTTCCAGATTATCATAAATGTTAGTGTCTATGTGTTCATTAAAGGTCAAGTCATATTATAGGAATATTTACCTAACTGCCCAGTGCTCATCAAAGCTCCATCACCTGTTTACAGTCTGTTTCTTAAATCCAGAGCAAGTGTAGCTTTAGATAAATTAGTTGAAGCATCCTCAGACCTTCTGTAAGGATTACATTTAAATTTTATAGTGCTATATACTAAATCGGCCTGAACATAGATGCTGAAAACCCTGAACATATTTTATTAGTTGATTAAATAATCATGAAATATTGTTTATTTCTCCTTCTCACACAACTATTCAATAATCCAGCAAATCTTTTACACGTCCCTGGTAAGTATGCTTCTATGATTTGGAAAATATCTACGCCCAGAGCCAATCTTTGTGACACTTTCATAAGAATATTGATCCAATATGGTTTTTGATAAATCATATCTTAAAAATTGAAAAAGAAACATTACCAGGTTAGTTTTGCAAAAACTGTTCATACTTTAGTATGGAATATAATCCTTTTTCAGAGTCTTAATCAGCATAAGTAGTCAAACTTCTGGCCCTCTCTAGAGAAGGAGGTCTCAATGCAGCATGTCAGACATAAATCTTTCTTGTAGAGGCTATCCTGTGTATTATAAAGCATTTAGCAGCATCCCTGACCTGTACTCACTAGAAACCAAGATTCACCCCATCCAAGCTGGGACAACCAAAAGTGTCTCCAGGCATCCTGCCTAGTGGGCAGAGGCCACGGACGCTGCCAAATATCCTACAATGCACAGGAGAAGCATTCTCTGCCCCCACTTCTCACAACAAAATATGATCTGGCCTAAATTATCACTAGTGCTGAGGTTGAGAAACCCTTATATAACTGTTGGATTAGCACTTAACATTTGTTTAGATGATATACAACTCAACTTGGTCATAAAGCCTTATTGAGGGCAAACATAACCAGAAACCAAATAACACCAAAGGTAATAACATCATTTTATATTATACCTACAATAGGAAGTTTCTGCATCTGCAGAGATAACAATGAAGAGGAGCATGCTGTAGGGGCCAGACATTTCCAAAAACAAAATTTAGTAAAGAGCTTAGAAAAAGGTGGTAACCAGTTGAGGTGTTTTTCCTTCACTGGTTTGATTTTTTTGAAAAAAAAAAAAAAAAAAAAAAAAACTTAATATTTAACCTCGTTCTTTTACCATAGATCTACAGATTTCCCTATTTTAAATGCTATTGCTTGATAAATAAGCTATGTCTTTCAATATGACAATTTCATTAGTATATTTTGTCCAGAAACCAACAATTTGGGGGTGCACAATGATTTGTATTAGGCCTGTGGTATAAGAATTCTTATTGTCTGTTTCCTACAAATAGCCTACAGATTTTACCATGCAAAACTAATGCCTACTTCAGAATTATATCAAACCCTGCTCAAGGATCATTTTAGCCGACGATGGCAGGTCATAGATGACCTAGTCAAATAATTGGATATTTGTAGGTCACACATGTCATAATCTAATAATGATACTACCTTATATTTACTGAGTACAGTCATGAGTTGCTTAATGACAAGGATATGTTCTGAGCAACGTATCCATTGTTGTGTGAATGTCATACAGTGTACTTAAACAAACCTAGATGGTATAGCCTGCTACACACCTAGGCTATATGGTGTAGCCTATTGTTCCTAGGCTGCAAACCCATATGGCATGTTATTGTACAAAGAATTGGATTTAATATGTGTTGAAATACAGCTACCATTGAGGGTAAATTTTCATCAGCTTCTATTGCCCTCAGGAGGCTAGCAAAGTGAGATTGTTTTTCAAAAATAAGTACAAAAACTAACTGGTAGTCAAGTGCAGAATTATCGCGTCCTAGATGCATTAACACATGCTCACTAGAAGTGGACATACATTATTTTAAAATCAAGATGCTTTAGAAGTCATGCTTGCCTTCCAAAAAAAAAAAATTTGTACTTTTTGGGGCAAATACCCCTGTACTCCCACAGTTCTCACAAAGGACTTTAAAATCTCTCAAAATCACTGATAATACTAAATACACAGTGAATAACATAACCCGTAAGACACCTGATTGGCAATCCACTATGTGGCTCTAATTTTATCTGCCTAGCATTGAGTCCTGGCTTTACTTAAAGAAACATTAGATCATAGATCTGGAGTACTGTCCCATTCCTCCTAATTTTACTGGTCATTTGTTTATATGGTTTTGTTTTTGTTTTTGTTTTCCAAGACAGCGTCTTGCTCTGTCGCCCAGTCTGGAGTGCAGTGGCATGATCTCAGCTCACTGCAACCTCTGCCTCCCGGATTCAAGCGATTCTCCTGCTTCATCCCGAGCACACCAGCTAATTTTTGTATTTTTAGTAGAGACAGGGTTTCACCATGTTGGCCAGGCTGGTCTTGAACTCCTGACCTTGTGACCTGCCCGCCTTGGCCTCCCAAAGTGCTGGGATTACAGGCATGAGCTACTGCGCCCAGCTCTTTGTTTGTATGTTAACAATGTTCTAAAGTCTATAGCTATTGTCTTGCCATATGGTACAAATAATGATTCTGTCAGAAAAGCAGAACAAAATTATGAAAATCATCAAAACCTCCATCTCACCTTCTCCTTAAATTCCTGGCAGTCACATTGCTGTAGACAATATTTAGAGATCTATGACCTGGTTAGAGAAGACCTCAAGGTAGGGCTAAGAATGAAAAATTTCACTCTCTTAGAGAACATGCACTGCATACGTTCAGGAATTTGTATCTTCCAATGAGGCAAATGACCTTTATAGGAAATTATCAAAATGGACTAGATTGGTAATGAACTGAAGCCCTCACTTACCAGCAAGCGCTTTGAAACCCAACTAATCAGTGATTAGCCCTGCTTTCCTCTGATTAAAAAACCTTGTTTCCTTTCAACTAAACCCCCACCACAAATTCTATATAATATTTTGAAAAACTGCATTTTCACTTGAGGTTTCTTTTCTGTGGGAACAAGAATTCCATATAAATTCAGAGAGGTTTTTTGTTGTTGTATTTCACAATCATGAAAATTTTGTTTTTGCACCAGGTGCAGTGGCTCATGCCTGTAATCCCAGCACTTTGGGAGGATGAGGTGGGCAGATCACTTGAGGCTAGGAGTTTGAGACAAGCCTGGCCAACATGGTGAAACACTGTCTCTACTAAAAACACAAACTTAGCCACCCATGATGGTGTGCTTCTGTAATCTCAGCTACTCCATAGGCTGCGGCAGGAGGATCGCTTGAACCCAGGAGGCGGAGGTTACAGTGAGCTGAGATCACGCCACTGCACTCCAGCCTGGGAGACAGACAGAAACTCTGTCTCAAAAAAGAAAAAGAAAAGATAATTTTGTTTTTTCTTTAACATTAATATACATTATGCAAGAATTCAGTCATTAACACATATGTTTACATTTTTGTTCCATAAAATTCAATAACAGACTTTGGAATAATCAGAATTTAGGGACTAAGAAGAAAATTATGATTATTACCTCTTCTGATTAAATCATCACATTGTTTGTCAAAAGTCCGACAGTTTCCTTGGAAACAGAAGGCTCCACCCGAATCACAATATTCTCCATCACGTACATAAGTGTCAGGCAAACAGTATGGAAGGTTCCCATTGCAAAATTCAGTGAAATCACATTCTTTATCAACTGATTTCCTACAAATCGTATTAGCCGGTTTGAGCTAGGAGGAAAGAGAAACATAAAACTTTAAATTTCAATGATATTTAAGTTTTATTTCTCTGTAGGCTCTATATGCTGGTCCATTTTTTTCCCTAAGTTTCTAATAGCAATTAGAAAATTAAATCTTCTTGTTAACTATTTAAGCATCACACGGGATTCTTAAAATTTCTCCTTTTAAAGCCTGCAATATTTTTTAAATGTTTATGATGAGGATTTATCGTTTTATAAATGGCTGCTGATTTCTTCTTTGAGATTGATATGGAGAAACCAGAAACTGCCCAACTGAGCAGAGCCAAAATGGATTACAAGTAATTTTTATATTCCCTAGCTCCACTTTGTCTTTCTTTCCTTTATGGATGTCTGCTTATCTTTGAGTTTCTGGCTTCTCTTATAAGCATTATCCATTTTTTTATGCACAAGAAATTTAATCACATAAATGATGAAGATATTCTAAGAACATGCAGGAAAAAGTTTATTTCATATTTATTTCAAATTTCATGTTGCAAAAAACTTAAAAATAACTTCCATAATTACATATTTCTGATCTGCTTCTGGGCTTCCCTTTCTACAAATTTAGTTTTGCTAAGAAGCATCTAATCATCATCTCTGAAAACTCTTCTTTCTTCAACACATGCCCCAGTCTCTTATGGCTATTGTCATTATCCTATGCAAAGTAAATAAAAATTTTCCTAGCTTTCAAAGGTCCTGAAGGCCCAGCTTATATAACATTTATCTTCTCAAAATTGTTTTTCGCCAACTTTTTCTTAAGTTTTCAAGTATTTGCTATCTGTAGAAAACCTCACAAAAATTTTCCAGGTGATGCATGAGAAGACAAATACAATATCTACTGTGTCACTCAAGCTTACAGAGTCAACACTTAATTCAAAACTAATGATTGAAAGTGTTTATAGAGGAAAATTTGCATACGTATAATGAGAAAGTATCAACACTTGTTTCTTCAGAATTTGTTTCCTTTTACGAATTGGTATAAAAGGCAATCGTACTTTTATTCTAACTTTTTTTTTTTTTTTTTTGAGACGGAGTCTTGCTCCGTCGCCCAGGCTGGAGTGCAGTGGCGCCATCTCGGCTCACTACAAGCTCCGCCTCCTGGGTTCATGCCATTCTCCTGCCTAAGCCTCCCCAGTAGCTGGGACTACAGGCACACACCACCACGCCCGGCTAATTTTTGTTGTATTTTTTAGTAGAGACAGAGTTTCACCATGTTAGCCAAGATGGTCTCGATCTCCTGACCTCGTGATCCGCCTGCTTCAGCCTCCCAAAGTACTGGGATTACAGGCATGAGCCACCGCACCCGGCCTATTCTAACATTTTTAAAAATACCTATGAACACTCACTTCCTCAAATACTCTTTGAATCAAGCTTTATCATCCTATTGGCTCCTCCATTGAGAGGCAGAGAAAACTCTTTTAAAAATATTTTTACTTTGTAGGTATATAAGAGTCATGACTTTAGAATGTTGAAAAAATATATTTTCACAATCATGGAGGTAAAATTAAATAAATTGAATTGTGTTGCTCAAGACGTGCACCTCATGGCCTCATCTTTTTTTGTTCTGGATCTCATCTTTATTATTATTATTATTAATTATTTCAATCGTTTGGGAGAACAGGTGGGGTCTGGCTACATGGATAAGTTCTTTAGGTGTGATTTCTGAAATTTTGGTGCACCCAAGACCCAAGCAGTGTACACTGCACCCAATGTGTAGTCTTTTATCCCTCACCGCACTCTCATACTTTCCCACACATCTCCAGAGTCCATTATATTACTCTTATGCCTTTTCATCCTTATAGCTTAGCTCCCACTTATAAGTGAGAACATACGATGTTTGGTTTTCCATTCCTGAGTTCCTTCACTTAGAATAACAGTCTCCAATTCCATCCAGGTTACTGCAAATGCCATTATGTCATTCCTTTTTATGGCTGAGTAGTATTCCATTGTATATACACACACACATATATATATACACAATATGTATATATACACATACATACATATATACCACAAATTCTTTATCCACTTGTTGGTTCTTTGCCCATCTGTTGGTTGATAGTCGTTTAGATTAGTTCCATATTTTTGCAATTGTGAATTGTGCTGCTATAAACATGCATAAGCAAGGGTCCTTTTCATATAATGACTTACTTTCCTCTGGGTAGATGCCCCCAGTGGGATTGCTGGATCAAATGGTAGATCTACTTTTGGTTATTTAAGGAATATCCATAGTCCTTTCCACAGTGGTTGTACTAGTTCACATTCCCATCAGCAGTGTAAAAGTTTTCCCTTTTCACCACATCCACACCAACATCTTTTTTAAAAAAAATGTTTCAATTATGGCCATTCTTGCAGGAGTAAGGTGGTATCACATTGTGGTTTTGATTCACAATTCCCTGATAATTAGTGATGAGTATTTTTTCATATGTTTGTTGGTCATTTGTATATCTTCTTTTAAGAATTGTCTATTCATGTCCTTAGCCCACTTTTTGATAGGATTATTTGTTTTTTTTTGTTTTTTTTTTTTTTTGAGATGGAGTGTTGCTCTGTCGCCCAGGCTGGAGTGCAGTGGCGCAATCTCGGCTCACTGCAAGCTCCGTCTCCCGGGTTCACGCCATTCTCCTGCCTCAGCCTCTCCGAGTAGCTGGGACTACAGGTGCCCGCCACCATGCCTGGCTAATTTTTTGTATTTTTAGTAGAGATGGGGTTTCACCGTGGTCTCGATCTCCTGACTTCGTGATCCGCCCGCCTCAGCCTCCCAAAGTGCTGGGATTACAAGCGTGAGCCACCGCGCCCGGCCGAGGATTATTTGTTGCTGTTGTTTTTCTTGCTAATTTGTTTGCATTCCTTGTAGATACTGGATATTGGTCCTTTGTCTGATGCACAGTTTGTGAAGATTTTCTCCTACTCTGTGTGTTGCCTGTTTACTCTGCTGATCATTTCTTTTGCTGTGCAGAAGCTTTTTAATTAAGTCCCATCTATTTATCTTTGTTTTAGTTGCATTTGATTTTCGGTCCTCAGTCATGAAGTCTTTGCTTAGGCCAATGTCTAGAAGAGTTTTTCCATGTTATCTTCTAGAATTTTATGGTTTCAGATGATGTTAGATTTAAGTCTTTAATTCATCTTGATTGATTTTTGTATAAGGTTGAGTGATGAGGATCCAGTTTCATTCTTCTACATGTGGCTTGCCAATTATCCCAGCACCGTTTGTTGAATAGGGTGTCCTTTCCACACTTTATGTTTTTGTTTGCTTTGTTGAAGATTAGTTGGCTGTAAGTATTTGGCCTTATTTCTGGGTCTTCTATTCTGTTCTATTGGTCTACTTGCCTGTTTTTATATCAGTATCATGCTGTTCTGGTAACTATAGCTTTGTAGTATAGTGTGAAGTCTGGTAATGTTGTACCTGCAGATTTGTTCTTTTTGCTTAGTCTTGCTTTAGCTATGTGGGCTCTTTTTGTGTTCCCTATAAATTTTAGGATTGTTTTTCTGGTTCTGTGAAGAACGATGATGGTATTTTGATGAAAATTGCATTGAAATTATAGATTGCTTTTGCAATATGGTCATTTTCATATTATTGATTCTACCCATCCATGAGCATGGGATGTTTCCATTTGTTTGTGTCATCTATGATTTCTTTCACCAGTGTTTTGTAGTTTTCCTTGTAGAGATCTTTCACCTCTTTGGTTAGGTATATTCTTAAGGGTTTCTTTTTGCAGCTGTTGTAAAGGGGGTTGAATTCTCGATTTGATTCTCAGCTTGGTCACTGTTGGTGGATAGTAGTGCTACTGGTTTGTGTACATTGATTTTGTATCCAGAAACTTACTGAATTCATTCATCAGATCCAGGAGCTTTTTTAATAAGTCTCTAGGGTTTTCTAGGTATATGGTCATACCATTGGTGAACAGCCACAGTTTGACTTCCTCATTATCAATTTGGATCCCCTTTATTTTTTCCTCTTGTCTGATTGCTCTGGCTAGGACTTTCAGTACTATGTTTAATAGAAGTGGTGAAAGTGAGCATCCTTAACTTGTTCCAGTTCTCGGGGGGAATGCTTTCAACTTTTTCTCATTTAGGCATGTCCCTTCTATGCCAATTTTGCTGAAGGTCTTAATCATAAAAAAAATGCTGGATTTTGTCAAACGCTTTTTTATATGCATCTATTGAGGATCATATGATTTTTGTTTTCACTTCTGTTTATGTAGTGTATCACATTTGTTGACTTCTGTATGTTAAACCATCCCTTGTTTAAAACCCGCTTGATCATGGTAGATTATCTTTTTAATACGCTGTTGAATTCATTTATCTAGCATTGAGTTGAGGATTTTTGCTTCTATGTTCATCAGTAATATTGGTCTGTAGTTTTCTTTTTATGTTACGTCCTTTCCTGGTTTTGGTATTAGGGTAATACTGGCTTAATAGAATGATTTAGGAAGGATTCCTTCTTTCTCTATCTTTTGGAATAGTTTCAGTAGGATTGGTACCAATTCTTTCAATGTCTGAAAGAATTCAGCTGTGAATCCATGTAGTCCTGAACTTTTTTTTGTTGGCATTTTTTTTATTACTGTTTCAATCTTGCTACTCATTATTGATCTGTTCAGAGCTTCTATTTCTTTCTGGTTTAATCTAGGAGGGTTGTATATTTCCAGGAATTTATCCGTCTTCTCTAGGTTTTCTAGTTTGTGCACATAAAAGTGTTTACAGTGGCCTTGAATTATCTTTTATATGTCTGTAATATCCGTTGTAATGTCTCCTATTTTGTTTCTAATTGAGGTTGTTTGGATCTTCTCTCTTCTTTTCTTGGTTAATCTCACTAACGGTCTATCATATTTGTTTATCTTTTCAAAGAACCAATTTTTTGTTTCATTTATTTTTTGTATTTTTTTATTTCAATTTCATTTAGTTCTGCTCTGATCTTTGTTATTTCTCTTTTTCTGCTGGGGTTGGATTTGGTTTGTTCTTGTTTTCTGAGTTTTTTGAGGTGTGACCTTAGATTGCCTATTTGTGCTCTTTCAGACTTTTTGATGTAGCCATTTAATGCTGTGAACTTTCCTCTTGGCACTGCTTTTGCTGTATCCTAGAGGTTTTGATAGGTTGTGTACTATTATCATTCAGTTCAAAGAATTTTTAAATTTCCATCTCGATTTCATTGGTGACCCAATGATCATTCAGGAGCAGGTTATTCAACTTGATATATTTGCATGGTTTTGAGGGTTCCTTTTGAAGTTTATTTCCAATTGTATTGCACTGTGGTCTGAGAGAGTACTTGATAATGATTTCGATTTTCTTATCTTTATTGAGATTTGCTTTGTGGTCTACCATATGGTCTATCTTGGAGTATGTTCCGTGTGCTGATGAACAGAATGTATATTCTGCAGTCATTGGGTAGAATGTTCTGTAAATATGTGTTAAGTCCATTTGTTCTAGGGTGTACTTTAAGTCCATTGTTTCTTTGTTGACTGTCTGTCTTGGACCTTTCTAGTGCTCTCAGTGGAGTATTGAAGTCCCCCACTATCATTGTGTTGCCATCAACCTCATTTCTGAGGTATAGTAGTAATTGTGTGTGTATAATATATATAATATATAAAATATGGTATATATCAATATTAATAGATTTTAAAGAAGAGATATACTGTAATACAATAATCATATTGGACTTCAATATTCCACTTTCAACAACAGACAGATAATCCAGACAGAAAATTAATAAGAAAACATCAGATTCAAACTACACTTTAGACCAAATGGACCTAATATACACATAAAAAACATTCTATCAAACAGCAACAGAATATATATTTTTCTCAAGAACACATGAAATATGCTCCAGGATAGATCATATGTCAGGCAGCAAAATGAGTCTTAGAAAATTTAAAATGATTGAAATAGTATCAAGTATCTTTCTCACCACATTGATATAAAACAAGAAGTCAATAACAGGACTTGGAATTTGGAAATTTTGCAAGTATATGAAAATTAAGCAACATACTGATGAACAATCAACGGATCAAAGAAGAACTTAAAATGAAAATTTAAAAATATTTTGAAATATCTTGATACAAACAATGATAGTCACACAATATACTAAAACTTATCAGATGCAGCAAAAATCATTCCAGTGGGGAAGTTTATAGCAATAAATATCTACATCAAAAAAGAAGAAAGATATCAAATAATCAAACTAATGTAATTATACCTCAAGGGACTAGAAAAAGCAAAATCCAAAGTTAGTAGAAAAAAGGAAATAAAGATAACAGAAATAAATGAAATACAGGCTAGAAAAAAAGTAATGAAACTAAGAAATATTAATTGTCATAGACTTTGTGAAGTTACGTATTAACTTTTAGGTTTTTGTCTGATAGAACAGGAAATAATTCCTGTCATTTAGAAAAGATAACCAAATAAGTTATTGTTTCTTTCCTGTGGATATTAACCAGGAAACATAGCAATATTACACTAACATTCTTTTGTTTCCAAATCCTATTTATCTAGTTTTGTTACTACTCTTGAACAAGCCTATTATTCTTCCTAGTTCCCTCATTAATGAGTTGAATAAAAGTTTGACACATTAATTGTATATTATGAGAGTAGCCCTTATAATTTTTCGAAAATTATGCTTTTTTCAGGGTCAGTCTATTATTTTTTGCTTATTCATGTGTGTGCATGTGTGTGTGTGTGTGTCCAGAAATCTGTGGCAATCTCAAATAAAATGTATTATAAAAAAGAATAGCTTACTGAATTAGCATATTTCCAAAAAACAATTTTCAAATACATTGCACCCCAAATATATATCTGTTAAATAATTAGAATAAACACTGTTTTTAAAGTTAGGAAATTGTGAGCCTATAATGTGACTTGACAAGATAAGTAATGGAATTTTTTATTTTTTAAAAAGGTTTATTACAGATTTATTTATAATTGCCAAAATTGGGAAGTAAACAAAATGTCTTTCAATAGATAAATATATACATAAACTCTGGTACATTCATATAATTGAATATTATCCAGTATAAAAAGCAATTAGCTACCAAGCCATGAACTATAGCTATAGAACATAGATGAACTATAAATATATGTTGGTAATTGAAAGAAGCCAATCTGAAAAGGCTACATGCGTATATTCTTACAACTGTATGACATTATGAGAGACAAAAGTATAGGCACAAATTTAAATCCAAACATTCTGATTTCAGTTTTGTTCTATTATGCCACATTGTTTCTCACCACGTGATATTATTTTCAATAACACCTAGATATTCTTATTGACTTTTTCTTTTTAGAGGTATCCACTGCTCCACTGACATACTGGATGACATTTCCATCATTCTACAATTCTCACTGTAAAACCTTCAAGGTCACCATTTTAATAAATATTTCCCACAGCCTACAAATATGCTCAAATCATTTTTTTCACTTATTATCAACTAACACAACTCTTGAGTCCACAATCACTAAATTCAAGAGAAACATGTTTCTTGGCCACTACGTGGGAGTTTATCTTCATCAGGGTGACCTTTTCTGTTTTTAACTTTATTGAGGTTTAATTTACAACTTATATACCATAAAATTCACCTATGTTAAGTGTACACTTTAGTGATATTTTAAGAAAATTTACATAGTTGTGCAACCAGCACCACAACCCAAGTTTAGGACATTTCTATTAGCACAGGATAAGATCCCTGGTATCCATTTATAGTTAATCCCCGCGCATGTGGCTGGCCCCAGATAACCACTAATCTACTTATTGTCCCTATAAATTTGCATTTTGGGACCTTTTCTACAAATAAAATGATAAAATGGGTGGGGTTTTGTATTTAGCTTCTCTTGCATAGTAGTGTTTTTGAGATTGTAGTATGTATGAGTATTCTGTCAACGTTTATTGCTCTCTAGTATTCCATTGTATGGATATATCATCGTTTTTGTCAATTAGTTTATAGATATTTGAGTTGTTTTCAGATTTTGGTCATTGAATAATGTTGCTATAGACATCCATATGCAAATTTTTGTAAATACATGTTTTCATTTATCTTGAGTAGATCTAGGAGTAGAATCCTTCGTTCAATTGGTAAACTTATGTTAAACTGCTTAAGAGACTGTCAAACTGTTTCCCAAAGTAGTAACACCATTTTTTGGTCCTACTAGCAGTCTATGAGTTCCTGTTTCTCTATGTTTTCACCAATATTTATTTTCTGTCATTTGATTACAACCATTCTAGTGGGTGTCTTGTAGTATCTCGTTTGAATATACACATTGCTAATGACTAACGATGTCTTTACTATTTTTCATGTATTTATTATTCCATGTAATTATTTTGTATATATTTCTATATATTTTGTATATCATTGTATATAACTTTGTATATATTTGCCTATCTTCTTTAAACAGGTATTTTACCTGTTCAAATATTTCATACATTTGTAATTGGATTGTTTCCCTTCAATTATTGAGTTGTTAGCATTATTAATCGATTCTGTATACACGTACTATATCAGAAATACAGTTTGTAAATATTTTCTCCCCCTCTGTGACTTGTCTTTTTATTGTTTTAATAGTGTTTTCTGAGGCACAAAGGTTTTTAATTTTGATAAAGTCCAGTTTGCCAACTATTTCTTTTATGAATTATACTTGTGATGTTGTATCTTGGAAATTTCTGCCAAATCCAAGGTTATGAATATTTTTTCCTATGTTTTCTTCCAATAGATGTATAGTTTTAACTACTGCAATTAGGTTGATTGTCTATCTTGAGTTAAATTTTGTGTATGGTATGATAAAAGGGTCCAAATTTACATTTTTGTATGTGGATATTGAATTGTCCCAATAGCCTTTGCTGAAAAGACTATTATTCCTCTATCAAATTGTCTTGACACGTTTGTCAAAAATCAATGGACTATAAATATAAGAGTTTATTTCTGGACTCTCAATTCCATCCCATTTATCCATGTATTTAATGTTATGCCAGTACAATGTTAAGCTAGATTACTTTAGCTTTGTAGCAATTTTTGAAATATGAAATGGTGACTCCATCAATTTGTTCTTCAGGATTCTTTTAGCACTTCTGGGTGCCTTGCGTTTCCAGAATTTTTAGGATTATGTCATCAATTTCTGTAAAGAAGCCTACTAGACTTTTGCCAAAGCTTGTATTAAATCCATAGATCAATTTAGACATGTACAGAAAAGAGTTAACATAGCAGACTTCAGACTGCTATACTTAGAAAGGTATATTCGCAAGGCTGGCCTTTGGCTGACACCTCAGTTACAGTTCCCACACCATTGCCTAACTAATAAGTCACTGTGCCTGAACTTGTTATTTATAATGAACAACCAATTTCCATCTAAGAGTCTGGAATTTGGGTAGATACTAGGCAAAAGATGCCTATGTGACCAGCCTCTAATAAAAACCTTAGGGTCTGGGTTCCCGGCAGTCAAGATTTCACACATATTGTCATAATTCATTGCGGGAGGAATTAAGTCCATCATGGGTGACTCTACTAGGAAATGACTCTTGGAAGCCTGTGACTACTTTCCTTCATACTTGACCCATGAGCCTTTTTCCTTTGCTAATTTTGGTTTGTATCCTTTTTCTGTAATAAATTATAGTGATGAGTACATTCTATGTTCAATCATGTGAGTCTTCCTACTGATTTACTGAGCCAAGGGGGTAGTACTGGGGACCCCTGACAGAAGGGAGAATTGCTGTCTTCACAATACCATCTTTCAACCCATTTACATGGAAGATCTCAGCATTTATTTAGGTTTTTGTATTTTTCTCAGAAATTTTTTGTTGTTTGCATGTATATTTTGTATTCTTAATATATGCCTAAGTATTTATTTTTATGCTATTGTGAATGAAATTCTATTCTTAATTTTATTTTTCTATTTTCCATTGCTAGTATATAGAAGTGCAATACATTTTTGCATAGCAATTGCGTATCCTGTGACTTTGCTGATTTCATTTATTTATTCAAACAGGTATTTTGGTAAATTTCCTAAGATTTTACATACACAGGGTCGTGTAATCTGCAAATAAAGACAGTTATACTTTTTGTCTTCCAAGTTAGATGCATTTTAATTTTTATTCCTACCTGATTTTACTGTCTTGGACCTCCAATACAATGTTTAGTAGAAGTACTGAGAGCTTGCATCCTTACTTTCATTCTGATTTTAGGGTGGAGAGCATTGAGAATTTCATGGTTAGTATGATGTTAGCTGTAGGTTTTTCATAAATACTTTGCATCAGGTAGGGGAAGTTCCCTTCTATTTACAATTTGTTAGTAATCTATAATGGGTGTTACATTTTGTTATATCCCTTTTCTGCATCACTTGAGATGATCTTGTATTTTCTTGTCCTTTATTATATTAGTATGTTGTGTTACATTAACTATACCACTTTTGCATTACTGAGATAATCCTTTTTGGTCATGGTGGATACTTCCTTTTATGTTTCTTTATTCTGTTTGCCATTTTTAAAGGAGTTTTTGCATCCATATTCATGAGGGATATTGATCTATAGTTTTCTTTTCTTGTCTTTGTCTAGCGTTAGTATCAAGGTAATACTGTTCTCATAAAATAAATTTAGAAAGTTTCCTTCCTCTTCTATTTTATGCAAAAGATTGTGGGGTATTTCTGTATTATCCCTTCTTTAAATATTTGTTAGAATTCACCAGTCAGGCTATCTGGACTTAGGTAGTGAATTATCAAACTGGCCAGAGCTTTACCAAATATCCTATGTAATTGCTCTATCAGGAGATTTGTCTCTGGAAAGATCACATGAAACATTTCTTCTCAAAACAATCTGGCATTAGAATTGAGCATCAAACCATGATGGAGCCCATTTCAATAGTCACATAAACTCTGTCTGGTAAACCATCCACCTCTACACTATAGCAAATCTGCTGGTAAATTCAGAAGCTGATATTCATATGCAAATGAAATCATTTTTATCACCTTTAAAACAGGAACCAACTTAAAAATTGTTTGATTAGTCAACCACATTTTTTTTTTAGCTTAACATCTCCTTTTTTTTTCTTTCCAACTTTTTTTTACATTCAAGGGACACATATGCAGGTTTGTTACATGGGTAAATTATGTGTCACAGGGATTTGCTGCACAGATAACTTTGTCACCCAGGTAAGCTTATCTGCTTACCCAATAAGCAGTTTTTCAATCCTCATTCTCCTCACACTCTCCACTCTCATCTAAGCCCTGGTGTCTGCTGTTTCCTTCTTTGTGTCCATGTGTACTCCCACTTATAAGTGAGAATATGCAGTCAACAACATTTTAGAATGTGGTTCTAAATCATCTTACCTAATTATGATTTGAGTTGACAATTTTGATAGAATCCATACTTTGAAAATAACTGTTAGCTACATACTTTTGTTTCTCCATCAGTAACACTGAGAAAAAAAAAAATCATGGATCAATAATTCTGAAGAGTCACATTGACTGGGACCAGTACGCTATTTCTCTATTAGTCATTAAATTAGAGCAAAACAGGCCACTTTTCTTCCTTTATGTATACATCTTCCTTTCAGGTTGATGTAATCCCATTTGTATATTTTTGCTTTTGTTGTCTATGTTTTGAAGTCATGTCCAAAATAAGGATCTCTCTACCACTTCATTTATTCCCTGAAGCCTCTATGCCAATTATTTTCTTTGTTATTAAGGTTTTAGCTCAAATGTCACCCCTCAGAGAAACATTTCCTGTTTACTCTGGCTAAAATACCCTCTTTTCTCACTTTTTATTCTATCGTCCTATTTTATTTTATTTTTAAATCACCACTGTCTGAAACTATCTTGTATAGTGTTTGCTTATATGTTTATTCTCTTTACTATCTCCCACTAGATAGTGTGGAGTAAACTATTTCCTGAATTAGTCAATGAACAAATAACTTTAAGCTGTAAATGAACCTGTCTGCTTCTAATGCCAACCTTTTATCTCATCCTATTTTGGCAAGGTTTGATCTGCACATTGTTACTCTACGTAATTTTAGGAATAATATGAGAAAGCTAAACAGAATGCTGGAAGCCACTGATTTTTTATACTGATTTTAAAAACTTACTATCTGTGTGTTCAGTGCTATCTCTTTTTTTCTATTTTTCTCTCTGCTATAATCCTTACATTTGGCTCTAATTTCTTATATTTATCTTCCATGTCAATAACTAGTTTGAGCCACAAGAATTCTGATATTCTCTAAGTTTGGCGTTTATCTTAAGTTTAAATTGTGAATGTAGTTTATCTGTAATGATTCTTCATTTTATTCACCTTCAGTTTTATTTTGTTCTATTCTTACAACATTCTCTTAGTTCAAAGATGCCAAGCCTTGCGATTTTTTTTTGAGAATGGTATTTTTTTTTCTGAAATTGCTTATAGATCCTATAATGACTTAATTTGAAAAGCATACACTCCCTCCAATCTTATGGATGTCTGCCATTTACCCTGTTCCAGAGTTTGTTGCGTTTTCCCAGAGTATTTCGGTGAACTCTGCTGGGTGTGGAAAATTATTTGGGAATTTTTTAATTGATAGATAAAATTACATGTATTTATCATACACAACACAATATTTTTTTTTGAATGTCATTTTTTCCTTTCTTTTTTTTATATATAATTACTTTTTTTAAAATTTATTTTTATTTTTTTATTATACTTTAGGGTTTTAGGGTACATGTGCACAATGTGCAGGTTTGTTACATATGTATCCATGTGCCATGTTGATTTCCTGCACCCATTAACTCGTCATTTAGCATTAGGTGTATCTCCTAATGCTGTCCCTCCCCGCTCCCCCCACCCCACAACAGTCCCCGGAGTGTGATGTTCCCCTTCCTGTGTCCATGAGTTCTCATTGTTCAATTCCCACCTATGAGTGAGAACATGTGGCACAACACAATATTTTAAAGTGAACTATATATATAGTTCTTTTGTAGCGAGAACATTACTATCCATTCTCTGCATTTGTCAAAAATACAACGTAATTATAGTAACTATGCTATACAATAGTTATCTTGAATTTATTCCCCCCCCAACTTAATTATACATCCTTCAACCAACATCTCCCCATTCCTTCCTCCCTGCAACAACCATTCTAATCTCTAATTCTATGAGATCAACGTTTTAAGATTCCACATATGAGTAAGAGTATACATTATTTGTCTTTCTGTACCTGGCTCATTTATCTTAATATCCTTCTGGTTTAACCATACTGCCACAAATTACAGAATTTCCTACTTTTTATGGCTAAATAGTATTCCACTGTGTATGTATGCCACACTGTCTTTATCCAATCATCTGTTGATGGACACAGAGGTTGATTCCATAATTTGGCTATTGTGAATAGTGCAGGAGTAAACACAGGAGTGTTAATGTCTCTTCAACAAACAGATTTTATTTCCTTCGGATTCATACCCAGTAGAGGAATCACTGGGTCTCATGGTAATTCTATTTTTAATATTTTGAGGAACTCCCCTATTGTCTTCCATAATGGCTGTATTAATTTACAAGCCTATAAACAGTGTGTAGGGGTGCTCTTTACTCCATATCCTTGCCAAGACTTGTTATCTGTTGTCTTTTGATCATACCCATTCCAGCAGAAGTGAGGTGATAGCTCATTGTGGTTTTCATTAACAAGATACTCAAGATAGTAATATTGAGCACTCTTTTTGAGGTCTCACTCTGTCACCCAGGTGGATCATGGGCATCTCAGTCATGCAACTCGGCCTCCTCAGCCTTCCCCTGCCTCACCTCCCCGCCACCACGCCCGGCTAATTTTTTGTATTTTTAGTAGAGACGGGGTTTCACCGTGGTCTCGATCTCCTGAGCACTCTTTTAATATACCTATTGGCCATCTATATGACTCCTTTTGAGAAATGCCTATTCAGATCTTTTCCACATTTTTTAATTGGGTTGTTTTCTGGCTATTGAGTTGTTTGGATTCCTTATATATTTTGGATATTAACCCTTATCAGATGTATAGTTTTCAAATATTTTCTCCCATTCTGTAGATTCTCTCTTCATTTTTTTGATTGTTTCCTTTGCTGTGCAGATGCTTTTGAGCTTGATGTAATCCCATTTGTATATTTTTGCTTTTGTTGTCCATGTTTTTGAAGTCATGTCCAAAATAATAACTGACCTGAACAATGTCATGAAGCTTTTTCCCTGTTTTCTTCAAGTAGTTTTACAACTTTGAGTCTTATATTTAAGTCTTTAATCCATTTCGGTTTTATTTTTGCACATAGAGAGAGATAAGGATCTAACTTCATACTTCTGTATGTGGACATCCAGTTTTTCCAACACCATTTATTGAAGAAACTATCCTTTCTTCAGTTATGTATTCTTGGCACCTTTGTAGAAAATCAGTTGACTGTAAATGAGTGGAATTATTTCTAGGCTCTGTATTTTGTTCTATTGGTCTAAGTATCTGGTTTTATGCCAGTACCATGCTGTTTTGGTTACTATAGCTGTGTAGTATATTTCAAAGTCAGGTAGTGTGATGCCTACAGCTTTGTTCTTTTTGCACAAGATTGCTTTGGCTATTGGGGGTCTTTTCTGATTTCATTTGAACTTTAGGAATTATTTTTCTATTTCTGTGAAGAATGTCATTGGTATTGTGATAAGAATTGCAACTAACCTGTAGATTGCTTTGGGTGTTATAGATATTTTAACAATATTAATTTTTCCAATCCATGAACAGAGGATAGCTTTCCATTTATTTGTGTCTTCAATTTCTATCATCAATATTTTATAGTTTTCAGTGTAGACATCATTTAACTCTCTGGTTAAATTTATTCTTTTTTTTCTTTTTTTTTTTGAGACAGAGTCTCGCTGTCACCCAGGCTGGAGTGCAGTGGTGCAATCTCGGCTCACTGCAGGCTCCGCCCCCCAGAGTTCACGCCATTCTCCTGCCTCAGTCTCCCAAGTAGCTGGGACTACAGGCGCCTGCCACCTCGCCTGGCTAAGTTTTTGTATTTTTAGTAGAGACAGGGTTTCACTGTGTTAGCCAGGATGGTCTCGATCTCCTGACCTCGTGATCCACCTGCCTCAGCCTCCCAAAGTGCTGGGATTACAGGCGTGAGCCACCACACCCGGCTTATTCTTAAGTATTTTATTTTTATCTATTATAATGGGATTGTTCTCTTGATTTCTTTTTGAGATAATTCACTATTAGTGTATAGGAACATCACTGACTTTAGTATGTAAATTTTGTATCCTACAACTTTACTGAATTTATTTACTAAATCTAACAGTTTTGTTTTTTGTTTTTTGGTGGAGTTTTCTATATATAGATGTACCTCAGAGGTATTGTGGATTCAGTTCCAGAGAACCTCAGTAAAACAAATACAGTAATAAAGCAAACCACATAAGTTCTGGGGTTTCCCAGTGCATATAAGTTGTGTTCACATGGTATTATAGTCTATTAAGTGTATAATAGCGTTATGCCTAAAAATTATACATACTTTAATTTAAAAATATTTTATTGATAAAAAGTGATAACAATCATCTGAGCCTTCAGTTTACTGTTAATCTTTTTGCTGTTGGAGTATCTTGCCTCAATGTTGATGGCCACTGACTAATTAGGGTGGTGGCTGTTAAAAATTGAAGTGGCTGTGGCAATATCTTAAAATAGGACAATGAAATTGGCCATGTCAATTGACTCTTTCTTTCCTGAAAGATTTCTCTGTAGCATGCAATGCTGTTTGATAGCATTTAACTCACAGTAAAACTTCTGTCAACACTGAAGTCAATCCCTTCAAATGTTGTCACTGCTTTATCAACTTTGTTTATGTAATATTCCAAATCCTGTATTGTCATTTTAACAATGTTCACAGTACCTTCACTAGGAATATATTCCATCTCAAGAAATCACTTTCTTTGCTCATCCATAAGGAGCAACTCCTCATCAATTCAAGTTTTATTAGGAGATTGCAGCAATTCAGTCACATCTTCAGACCCTATTTCTAATTCTAGTTCTCTTACTATTTGTTTCACATCTGCAGCTACCTCCTCCACTGAAATCTTGAACTCTTCAAAGTCATCCATGAAAGTTTGAATCAATTTCTCCCAAACTCTTGTTAATGTTGATATTTTGATCTCCATCTATGAATTGCAAATATTCTTAATGGTATTTTAAATGGTGTATCCTTTCTGAAGATTTTTAGATAATTTTGCCCAGACCCATCAGAAGACACTATCTATGGCAGCTAGAGTCTCTACATAATAAGGCTTGAAAGTCAAAATGACTCCTTGATCATTTGTCTGACCATGGGCTGCCGAATGGATATTGTGTTAAGCAGGTATGAAAACATTAATCTGCTTACACATTTCCATCAGAGCTCTTGGGTGACCAGTTGCATTGTCAATTAGCAGTAATGTTTTCAAGGGAATCTTTTTTTCCTGATTATTGGGTCTCAACAATGAGCTGAACATATTCATTAAGCCATGCTATAAACAGATGTGCTATCATCCAGGCTTTGTTGTTCCAACATAGAGCACAGGCAGAGTAGATTTAGCACAATTCTTAAGGGCCATGGGATTTTTGGAATGATAAATGATCATTGGCTTTAACTTAAAGTCACCAGTTGTATTAGCCCAAAACAAGAGAATCAGCCTAAAGCTTTGAAGCCAGGCATTAAATTCTCTCTAGCTATGAAAGTCCTGGAAAGCATTGGTATTAGGCCATTCTTCCACTGCCATAAAGTAGTATCTGAGATTGAGTACTTTATAAGAAAAGACATTTAATTGATTCATGGTTCTTCAGGCTGTACAGGAAACATAGTGGCATCTTCTTCTGGGGAGGCCTCAGGAAGCTTCCAATCATGGCAGAAGGCAAAGGAGCGCAGGCACATCACATGGCGACAACAGGAGCCAAAGCAAGAGGGAGTTGGTAGGGGGAGAGGGGAGACATGCCACACACTTTTAACCAATCAGGTCTCAGGAGAACTCAATCACTATTGTGAAGATAGCACCAAGCTATAAGGGATCCACCCCCATAATCCAAACACCTCCCACCAGACCCCACCTCCAGCAGTGGAGATTACAATTTAACAGAGATTTGGATAGGGACAAATAGCCAAACTATATTAGTATCTTTTTTCAATAGAAGGCTGTTTCATCTACACTGAAAATCCATTGTTTAGTGTAGATACCATCATCAATGATCTTAGCTAGATCTTTTGGATAACTTGCTGCAGCTTCTATATCAGCACTTGCTGCTTCACCTTGCACTCATGCTATGGAAAAATCTTCTTTCCTTAAAACTTATAAACCAACATCTGCTAGCTTAAAATTTTCTCCTGCAGCTTACTCACTTCTCTCAGCCCTCATAAAATTAAAGAGAGTTAGGTCCTTGCTCCGGATTAGGCTTTGGCTTGAGGGAATGTTGTGGCTGGTTGGATCTTCTATCCAAACCACTAAAACTTTTTCCATATCAGCAATAAGCCTGTT
This sequence comes from Hylobates moloch, assembly GCF_009828535.3. NCBI lineage: Eukaryota > Metazoa > Chordata > Mammalia > Primates > Hylobatidae > Hylobates > Hylobates moloch. The sequence continues at coordinate 44,168,251 of NW_026652297.1, read as the reverse complement.
TTGCTTTCTTATCATTTGTGTGCTCACTGGGCCAGCGCTTTTACTTTCTTTCAAGAACTTTCCTTTGTATTTATAACTCGGCTAACTGTTTAGCACAAAGCCCTGGCTTTCAACCTATTTCAGTTTTTGACATTCCTGTTGCAGGAAGCTTAATCATTTCTAGCTTTTGACTTAAAATGAAAAACATGAAACTTTCTTTCTGGTGAACACTTAGAGGTCATGTATGGTTATTAATTGGTCTAATGTCAATATTGTTCTGTTTAGAGGAACAGAAAAGCCTGTGGAGAGGGAGAGCGACAGGGGAATGGCTAGATATGGATCAATTAGAACATATACAATTTATTGATTATTTGGATTGAATCTAATCGGAGACTTTTGACTTTTCCTGTACCTAGATTATATCTTTCTCTAGGTTTGGAGAGTTTTCTGCTGTTATTTCTGTAAATAAGCTATCTCTTTTTTTTTTTTTTTTTTTTAGACGGAGTCTCGCTCTGTTGCACAGGCTGGAGTGCAGTGGTGTAATCTCGGCTCACTGCAAGCTCTGCCTCCCGGGTTCACGCCATTCTCCTGCCTCAGCCTCCCAAGTAGCTGGGGCTACAGGCGCCCGCCACCACACCCGGCTAATTTTTTTATATTTTTAGTAGAGACGGGGTTTCACCATGTTAGCCAGGATGGTCTCGATCTCCTGACCTCGTGATCGGCCCTCCTGGACCTCCCAAAGTGCTGGGATTATAGGCATGAGCCACCGCGCCTGGCCGCTATCTATCTCTTTATCTTTTTTATTCTTTCTTGAACACCAGCTGCTCATATATTACCTTTTCTGATGGTGCCCCATAAATCCTGTGAGTTTTCTTCATTCCTTTTCATTCTTTTTCTATTTTCTCCTCTAACTGAATATTTTCAAAATAGTTGTCTCCTATTTCACAGATTCTTTCTTTGGCTTTATCAGTTCTGCTGTTTGCACTCTTTACTGCATTTTTAAACATCATTCATTGTATTTTCAGCTCCAGGATTCCTGTTTGATTTTCAATCTCCTGGCTGCTAAAGTTACTGAAACACTGGGCTAGAATTCAACCTTCCCAGCTGCTGAAGTCAGCTTGTCACCGTGGGCTTTTTGGAGCCCAACACTGTTGTAGTAGGTAGGTGGTGATACAGGCTGAAACTTGAGGTCATCTTGCAGGAGCTACAGGTTACTGTTTGGTGCTGCGGCAGGTCTGAAAGCTCAGATCATAATTACCAGTCAAAATTCAAGGGCCTTGGGCGTCTGCCCAGTGCCACGTTTTACTGCGGTTGACCTGGTATTGGTTAAAAGGTACAGTCCAAGTCTCACTTCCCTCTTTTTCTGGCAAGCAGACAGTATCTTTCGCTGTGCTGTGGTGTGCTGTGCTGTGCTGTGCTATGCTGTGCTGTGCTATGCGGTGCTGCCTGGGGTTCAGGGAGGTGACATGCAGGTGATGTAAAACTGTCCTTCCTACCCTCTTTAATGCATTTTTTCTTATCATGCTATAACCAGGCACTATGACCTCTCACTAATACAGGAATTATTAAGAAATAATTTTTGGGCAGCTAGAAAGGGTAAAAGCTCTTGGTGGAATTTTCCTTTAACAAAAAGCAGCCCCAAACCATTTCTTCTCTTAACAGAAAGCAGCCTGAGAAGTCAGGCATAGATATGCAAACTAGAAGCTTTTATATGTAAATGCCGGCAGCTGTACCTGGAAGCCAGGCACATTCAATATGGTGTCCCCTGCCCTCTTTTCCTTGTCACCACGTTTAAGAGTATCATGACGGCCTCCAAGTAAAACCACGTGTACAGGTATCATGGCCGCCGCCAGGTGGAGGCTACATTTGCATAATAAAAGACTAGGGTGGGAGGGCCAGTATTTTCGAGGGCTATGTAAACGGCACGCCTGGTCAAACCAATTCCCTGAGCCCTATGTAAATTAATCGCTGCCTCCTCAAGCCTCTGTACAAAACCCATTGCGTTCCGCAGCAAACAGGAGACCCTCTTTTTGGAGACTCACTTTCTCATTATGAGGAAGCTTTTTCTCTTTCTCTTCTTGTCTATTAAACTTTCCACTCCCAAACCCACTCCTCGTGTGTGTCCGTGTCCCGAATTCTTTCTGGACCGTGACAAAGAACCAGGGTATATAACCCGGACAATGGAACTGTTTCATCACCTGGCTTCCTTAGCTCTTATGCAGATATTTTCATACGTGAACAGTTGTTCAAATTGATGTTTTTGTGGGGGAACAATCACTGGAGAGTCCTTTTTCACCAACTTGCTCTACCTCTTGTCCACCAGGAATTCATTAAATGGTGTCAATAAGAGAGACCAAATGGTTGTAACAATAACAGATATGTTGAGTTGGAAAATCAAGCTGGGAGAGAAGAAGCATTAGGCATTATGTACATGAGAGTACAGGAAGTGATAGATTACTGAATGGATTTAAGTATGATAGTGGGTCTTAGGTTGCTTGGATATAATATGGTGGCAAGGGCTGAACATATTACTGATATGTTTTCCATCTCCTTGAAACAAGTATTTCAAGAAATTTGATGCTGAGCCATTGTCAGATACAAATTGCCACTTACCTTGCAATCTTTTGAACAGCAATCTCCAGAACCACATTGCACATTACCTTTCATTCTACATGTTGAAGGATCACAGCATAATTTATGTGTACAATTCTGTAAAAAAAATGCTAAGTGTTAATCACATATAATTAGGTACCACCAAATAAAACTGTGACATATAACTTTACAAAGTATAAAGCTTTTCTAAAATTCACCGATTTTTCATAATCCCATTCTTTATGTGAGATTTATAGAAATCAATATCTCATTCAGTAATGTGTAAAATAAATGTATTGTCTTGAGGGAGGAGAAAGGGAGGGGGTTGAAAAACCACCTATTGAGTACTATGCTCACCACCTGTGTGCAATATGTCCGTGTAACAAACCTGCAAATGTACCTCCTGTAGCTGAATTAAAAGTTGAAATTTTCAAAAAGAAATGTATTATGTCACTATATTTCATATAATTTCAATGATATTCCTATGGGGCCAAAACCTAGAAAAAACAGTTATTAGATATCTTATTAACTAACATTCTCCTTAAACATTTGCTTATATTACTCCTTTTATGACAAATCGTATCAGCCAGATTTATTCACCTGTAGAAACCAAAATTAAATAACCTCAAAAATTGTTCATAAAATCACAAATGTTTTCTGTTTTCTCAATGCCTCCACCTAACTTCTTTGGAAGAAATGAAAAACTAGAGATTCTAGACCTGCAATGTTAAATATGACAACCACTAGCAATATGTAGCTATTTAAATTTAAATTAACTAACATTAAACAAAGTTAATAATTCATGTACTCAGTCATATAAGCCACATTTTGAGTGCTCAACACACACATATGATTAGTGGAAAGTGTATTGTATGGCACAAAAGAATATTTTCATAATTATGAAAAGTTCCATTGAAGAACACTGCTCTAGAAAATGGATGTTTAATTTTACAGAAAGTTTTGTATTTATTTACTGGATCTAGCATAAATATTGTCCTTATTTATTTTACTGTGATGAATAATATTGATTTATATTCAAATACAAAATCAATTTTACATTATTAAAATAAGCAAAAATTTGTCTTGCTAATATTTGTTTAGAATTTCTGTATCTAAGTTCATGAGTGACTCTGGCCTCTAATTTTCTTTTCTTGTAATAAGCTCCTCAAAGGATTTTTTGTGTCAAGTTTACACTGGTTATAAAATGCATGGAGCCTTGTTTATTAAAAAAAAAAAAGAAGAAAATTGGATTATTACTTCCTTCAATATTAGAATTTATCAGAGAAATCTACTAGGCTGGTGGTAGTTGTCAGAAGTTTTTAAAATAGAGATACAACTCTTTTGTTAATTATGAGAACACTCTAATTTGTTGTTTCTCATTGAGTCAGTAATTGTAAGTTTTACCATTCTAGTAATTTCTCATATTCTCAGAATATTCATATTTATCAATATAAAATTTTTTATTATGTCCTCTTTCTAGCTGTAGGTTCTGAGTTTTTTTTTTCTTTTTCAGTCCTGATATTGGTTGTTTATACCTTTTCTTATTTGGTTTCATTAGTGTTACCTGAAAATTTTTAACTTTTTTTTTAGTTTTTTCAAGGAACCAAGTTTTCTCTTTAAGCTGTCTATTATATAATGATTGCTAATTTTATTAATTCTTGCTCTTATCTTTATTATTTATACATTGAAGTCTATAAATTTTCATTGAAACATAGTTATAGATACATTGCTGAGTTTTGATAATGTCTAATTTTCATTATAGTATATTTACCCACTGGTAATTTAAAAGCATACTTTTTTTAACTTTGCAAATATCGAGGATATTCTGGCTATGTTAATTGGTTTATTGAGTGAACTTCTCAGCAGAAAAATAAATTGTTAATTGATTTATTTATTGATTTATACTTTGTTGCAATGTACTAGGTAAACACACACTTGTGTATCTTTTTTTTCCACTGGAACACTATGCAGCCTTTATGTATAGATACAAACATATTTGAGGCATATTGTTGAGTAAGAAAAGCAATTTGCAAAAAATGTATAGAATATCATTTGTCCAAAACTTCCTCCACAGAATTACAGCCCATATTTCTATAGACATATATATATGTAAAATTAGAATGAAAAGTCTGAAAAAATACACACAAAGCTGTTAACAATGGGGACCTTATAGATGGGAGTGATAGTCCCAAGGGGAAATTTTACTTTTATCTTTAATGTTAGATTTTTTTACAATTATCATATATTTGTGTATTACTTACATAGTTAAAAATATGTAGCTACTTTGAAAATATAATTTTAACCCAGTTGTCTCATAACCTCTAGGGCTAGGTATGACTTGGTCAAGACCCAAGATTAGTTGGCAGTGATTGGGATAAAATATTGACACATTGAATATATTTATTATTGCTAAAAAAAGTGTTCCCAATGCACATAGTCACTACACTGCCCAAGTTCAATGCTAATGAGAAAGTCTTAAAGGCAGCTAGAGAAAAGGGTCAGATCATGTATAAAGGGAAACCCATCAGCTAACAGTGAACTTCTCAGCAGATATCTTACACACCAGAAGAGATTGGGAGCTTATTTTCAGCATTTTTAATGAAATTTCAACTAAGAATTTCATATCCCACCAAACTAAGTCTTCATAAATAGAGAAATAAAATATTGTCCAGATAAGCAAGTGCTAAGGGAATTCATTACCACTAGACCAGCCTTATAAGAGAACCTTAAAAGAATTCTAAACAAGGAAACAAAAGAATGATATATGCTACCACAAAAACACACTTAAGTACCTAACCTACAGACCCTATAAAGCAATGCACAACAGAAACTACAAAGCAACCAGCTAACAACTTTATGATAGTCTCAAAACCTCACATATCAATATCAACCTTGAATTTAAATGGTCTAAATGCCCTTCTTAAAAGGCACGGATTGGCAAGTTGCATTAAAAACAAGAACCATTTGTCTGCTGTCTTCAAGAGTCCCTTACCACATGTAATGACACCCACAGACTCAAAGTAAATGGTTTCAGAGATATCTATCATGCAAACACAAAATAGACTAAAAGAACAGTGTCTTTATTCTTATATCAGATAAAACAGACATTAAATCAACAACAATAAAAAAAAGGACAAAGAATGACTTTACATAATGATAATGGGTTAAATTCAATGAGAAGATGTAACTATTCTAAAAATATATGCACCCAACATTGGAGCACCCGGATTCATAAAACAAGTACTACTAGACTTACCAAAAGACTTAGTCACAAAATAATAGTGGGGGACTTCAACATCGCCACTGACAGTATTAGACAGATCACTGAGGCAGAAAATTAACAAAGAAATTCTGGCCTGAAATTTGAGTCTTGACCAATTGGACCTAATAGACATCTACAGAACACACCATCCATCAACCACAAAATATGTATTTTTCTCATCTGTACACAGAGCATACTCTAAGACCAACCACATGCTTGGCCATAAAGTGAGTCTCAATAAATTTTAAAAAATTAAAATCACACCAAGCATAATCTTGGACCACAGTGAAATAAAAATAGAAATAAATGCCAAGAATATCTCTCAAAACCACACAATTACATGAAAATTAAACAACTTGCTCCTGAATGACTTTTGAGCAAACAACGAAATTAAGGCAGAAATCAAAAAATTTATTGAAATAAATGAAAACAGACATAACATACTAAAATCTCTGGGATGCAGCAAAAATGGTGTTAAGAGGAAAGTTTATGGTGGCAAATGCTTACGTCAAAAAGTTAGAAAGGCCTCAAATTAACACTCTAACCTCACACCTAGAGGAACAAGGAAAGCAAGGACACACTAACCCCAAAGCTAGCAGAAAAAAATAAATAACTAAAATCAGAGCAGAATGAAATGATATTGAAATCCAAAAATACAAAGAATCAACAAAACCAAAAGTGTGTTTTTTGAAAGGATAAACAAGATTGATAGACCACTAGCTAGCTTAACAAAGAAAAAAGAGGGAAGATCCAAATAAGCACAATCAGAAATGACAAAGGTAACATTATAACCAACCACATAGAAATGTAAAAGATACTAAGCCTATTATTAACACTTCTATGCACATGAACTAGAAAATCTAGAGGAAAGGGATAAATTCCTGGAAACACACCATCTCCCAAGATTGAATCAGAAGAAATTGAAACCCTGAACAGGCTAATATCGAGTTCAGAAATTAAATCAATAATAAAAATTTACCAACCAAAAAAAGCCCCAGACCAGATGGATTCACAACTGAATTCAACCAGACATACAAAGAAGAGCTGGCACCAATTCCACTGAAACTATTCCAAAAAATCAAGGAGGAGGAACTCTTCCCTAACTCATCCTATGAAGTCAGCATAACCCTAATAACAAAACCTGGCAAAGACATAATGAGAAAAAGAAAACTACAGGCTAATATTCCTGATGAACATAGACATAAAGATCCTCAGCAAAATACTAGCAAATCAAAGCCAGCAGCACATCAAAAAGTTAATTCACCATGATCAAGTAGGCTTCATTCATGGGATGCAAGGTTGGTTCAGCATATGCAAATCAATAAATGTGATTCATCACATAAATAGAATTAAAAACAAAAACCATATGCCATTATCCTAAGTGAATTAATGCAAGAACAGAAAACCAAACACTGCTTATTCTTACTTACAAATGGAAGTTAAACACTGGGTACTCATAGACGTAAAGGTAGCAACAATAGATACTGAGGGCTACTAGAGTGGGAAGTGAGGAAGGGAGGCAAGAGTGGAAAAACTAACTGTTGGGTACTAAGCTCAGTGCATGGGTGACAGGATCAATTGTACCTGAAGCCTCAGCATCACACAGTATACCCAGAAAACAATCCTGCACATGTACCCCCACCCAGTCTAAAATAAAAGTAGAAATTATAAAAAGTAAATAAATAAAATAATGTGTTCCCAGCAGCTCTTAGAAAAAATGTTTTACATATTTTACTTAGGTCATCTTTAATTTGTTGTTCAAATATTGTGTATCTTCAATGATTTTTTCATTTGCTTTTTCTTTTTTCTTTCTTTCTTTCCTTTTTTTTTTTTCATATGAGACGAAGTCTCACTTTGTTGCCCAGGCTGGAGTGCAGTAGCATGATCTTGGCTCACTGCAACATCCACCTCCCAGGTCCATGCAATTCTCTTGCCCCAGCCTCCCGAATAGCTGGGATTACAGGCGTCTGCCACCACACCCAGCTAATTTTTGTATTTTTAATAGAGACGGGGTTTCACCATGTTGGTCAGGCTGGTCTCAAAATCCTGACCTCAAGCTATCCATCCATCTTGGCCTCCCAAAATGCTGGGATTACAGGCGTGAGCCACCGCGCCCGGCCTTCATTTGCTTTTTCTATTGTTTCCTGCCAAAGATGTGTTAACACCTCTTAAAGTGATTGTGAATTTGTCTGTCTCTCCTCATAGTAAAATTTCGCCTTAAAATATTTTGAAACTATGTTTGGGTGATTTTTAATTTAGAATTATTACATGTCCTAGTGTGCTGGACCAACCCCGTTCTGGCTTGCAAGGGCCAATTGTTAAATTTTCAGAAATTTTGTGAACTGGTTGCTAACAAAGCCATTAATAAAAGTTGAATTTCATTAACTTACAATGAAATAAATTATATTTTTAAAAGGTAGCAAATATTGAAAACATCATTTCTTATTTTCCTACATTTTAATTTTAGCTATGCTCTTGAAAATATTGTCTATTATTAATTTTTGGTGGAAATACTGTACAATGATCTGCTACCGTTCACATTTTTCCAACTCTGCATTTAATAATGTTGCATTTGTCACTTTAAATCTGCCATTGTGGGAATGTTTAAAGGAAGGAATTCAGCAAGTGCTACAAATCAGGGCCTAAATCAGGTTTTGTTGATTGTCTTGGTGTGCGTGCTAAAAGGTTTCGGGTTAATTAATATAATTTGTATGAGGTTGAGAAATAATTCAACAGTAGCTAATATACCAGATTTAATAAAGATAAATTTACTTGGTAAGAGTTAGCAAATTAGGATAGAACTCCAATTATCAAATCATGGTTGAATCACAATCATACACTGAGTTAACTACAGAATCAACAAAAGTATTCTAGGAGAAGCATTCTGGCTATATAAATTTACAGTAGAGGGTATTCTTGCATAACTGAAAGCATGTACCCTTCAACTAACTTAATTGCAATAAACTACACCCATTTAAAATGTTTAGTTTAATGAATTTTGCCATATGCATTTACTCATATAATCAAGTTACTGAACACTCCCATCGCCAACCAGAGATATCTCCTACTTATTGAAGTCAACCACTTCTTCACACTGAAGATTACTTGCCATTTTTTTATAATTTTACAGAAACAGAATCATATATCACATAACCTTGTGAATCTGGCTTATTTCAATCAGCATAATCTTTTTTGTGATTCACCAATGGTGATAAATTTACCAGCATTTTGTTCATTTTTTGTTGCTGAGTAGTTTTCCAATGACTAGAAATACCACAATGTATCTGTCCACATAATGATAGATATTTGGATTATTTCTAGTATTTGGCTGCCATGAATAAAGCAGCTCTAAACATTCATGTAGAAATATTTTGGGGGATATATATTTTTATCTTTGGGAAAAAAATACTCAGAGATGGAAATCTAGGTCAAAAGGAAAGTATATATTTAACTTTATAAGACATGGCCAAAATGCTTCAAATATTTTTACACCCAACTAGCAATTCACACAAATTTCAGTTGCTCTACATCTCAACAAAACTCACTATTTTTATCAGAAGGGGGTGTATTATTACAGACGTTCTAATATGTGTGCAGTATATATGATGTGGTTTTAATTATTTTTCCCAGACGATGTTAAACATCATTTCATTTTCTTATTGTCATTTATAAACAATATACTGTAAACTGTCCAAATTATTTTGCCTAATTTTATTAGGTCATTTGTCTTCTTTTAATTGAGTTGTAATATATACTCTCAAGAAATACAGATTTTGTCTTTTTAAATTTTATTTAATATAAAATATTTTTAGAGCATTGTTAGGATCACAGCAAAATTGGGCAGAAGGTACAGAGATTTTCCACATGCCTTGCCCACACACATACACAGCCTCCCTCCTTATCAACAGATCAGAGTGGTACGTTTGTTACAAATGATAATCCTACATTGACACACCATTATCACCTGGAGTTCAATTTTACATTAGTTAGGGTTTACTTTGGTGTTGTATATGGTATGTGTTTGAAAAATTTATAATGACATGTATCCACCACCACAGTATCATACAGAGTAGTTTCACTGTCCTAAAAGTCCTCTGTGTTCTACCTAATCATCCCTCCCTTCCCTTTAACCCCTGGCAACTGCTGATCTTTTTACTGTCCCCATACTGTTATCTTTTCTAGAATGTCACATAGTTGAAACCATGTGGTACATAGCTTTTTCAGATGGCTTCTTTTACCTAGTAATACATATTTTAGGTTTCTTCATGTTTTTTCATGGCTTGATAGCTCATTTCTTTTTAGCACTTTTTATTTAATAGACAACATTTTTAGAGCATTGTTCCATTGTCCAATGTAGCAAAGACTATTCATTTACCTATTCAAAAGTATTTTAGTTGCTTCCAAGTTTTGGCAATTAAAAATTAATCTACTAGAAACATCTGTGTGCAGCTACTAGAAACATCTGTGTGCATGTTTATATGTGGACATAAATCTGCAACTCTTTTGGGTAAATACTAAAGAGAGTGATTGCCAGATAATATGGTAAGAGCATATTTAGTTTTAAAAGAAACCATCAACCTATTTTCCAAAATGGCTGTGCTATTTTGCATTCCACTCATCTTGCTTATTAAATAATAAATGAGAATTCCTGTTGCCCCACAGCCTCATCAGCATTTTGTGTTTTTAGTGTTCTAGATTTTTGATCATTTAATAGGTAGGTAGTGGTATCTTGGTGTTTTAATTTGCATTTCTGCAATAATATATAACGTGGAGCATCTTTTCATATTTGCCATCTGTATATCTTTTCTTGGCTAGGTGTCTGTTAAAGTCCTTGGCTCTTTTTTACTCAGGTTGTTTGTTTTCTTACTGTTGAGTGTATTAGTCTCTTCTCACACTGCTAGTAAAAACATACCCAATGCTGGGTAATTTATAAAGGTAAGAGGTTTAATTGACTCACAGTTCAGCATGGCTGGGGAGGCCTCAGGACACTTACAGTCATGGCAGAATGGGAAGCAAACATGTCCTTCTTTATATGGCTGCAGCAAGGAGAAATGCCGAGCAATAGGGAAAAAAAACCCTTATAAAACCATCAGATCTCATGAGAACTCACTCACTATCACAAGAACAGCATGAGGATAACCACCTCCATGATTCAATTACTTCCCTCTGGGTCCCTCCCACAAAACATGGGGATTACAGGAACTACAATTCAAAATGAGATTTGGGTGGGGACACAGCAAAACCATATCATTGTGCCCATGGCCCTTCCCAAATCTCATGTTGTCACATTTTAAAACACAATCATGCTTTCCCAACAGGGTAAGTTCTTTCTGCCTATAAGCCTGTAAAATCAAAAGTAAGTTAGTTACTGTCTAGATGCAATGGGGTATAGACATTGGGTAAATACATCCATTCCAAATGGGAGAAATTGGCCAAAATGAAGGTGCTACAGGCCCCATGCAAGTCCAAAATCCACTGGGGCAGTCACATCTTAAAGCTCTGAAATGATCTCCTTTGACTCCACATCTCACATCCAGGTCACACTGATGCAAGAGGTGGGTTCCCACAGCCTTGGGCAACTGTGCCCCTGTGGCTTTTCAGGGTACAGCACCCCTCCCAGCTTCCTTCATGGGCTGGCATGAGTGTCTCTGGCTTTTCCGGGTGCACAGTGCAAGCTGTCAATGGATCTACCATTCTAGGTTCAGGAGAATGGTGGCCCTCTTCTCACAGCTCCACTAGGCAGTGCCACGGTGGGACTTTCTTGGGAGGGGCTCCAACCCCACATTTCTCTTTTGCACTTCCCTAGCAGAGGTTCTCCATGAGGGTGCCAGCCTGCAGCAAACTTCTGCCTGGACATCCAGGCATTTCAATACATCCTCTGAAATCTAGGCAGAAGTTCCAAACCTCAATTCTTGACTTCTGTGTACCCACAGGCTAAACACCACATGGAAGCTGCCAAGGCTTGGGGGGCTTGCACCCTTTGAAGCCATGGTCTGAGCTGTGCCTCTGCCCTTTTAGCCATGGTTGGGATGTAGGACACCAAATCTTGAGACTGCACAAAGCAGCAAGACCCTGGGCCCAGCCCATGAAACCATTTTTCCTCCTAGTCCTCTGGGTCTGTGATGGGAAGGGCTGCCCTTCTGACATGCCCTGGAGATATATTCCCCATTGTCTTGGTGATTAACATTGGCTCCTCATTACTTATGCAAATTTCTGGAGATAGCTTGAATTTCTCTTTCTCTTCAGAAAATGATTTTTTTTCTTCTCTATCACATCATCAGCCTGTGAATTTTCCAAACTTTTATGCTCCGCTTCCCTTTTAAACATAAGTTCCAATTCCAAACAATATCTTTGTGAATAAATTTTTAAAAGTCACATCTTGAATGCTTTGCTGCTTAGAAATTTTTCTGCCAGATACTCTAAATTATCTCTCTCAAGTTCAAAGTTCCACAGATCTCTAGGGCAGGAGCAAAATGCTGCCAGTCTCTTGCTGAAGCATAGCAAGAATCACTTTTATTCCAGTTCCCAAGAAGCTCCTCATCTCCATCTGAGACCACCTTAGCCTGAACTTCATTGTCCATATCACTATCAACATTTTCATCAAAGCTATTCAACAAGTCTCGAGGACATTCCAAAATTTCCCACTTCTTTCTGTCTTTTTCTGAACCCTCCAAACTGTTCCAATCTTCACCTGTTACCCAGTTCCAAAGCCACTTCCACATCTTTAGGTTCCAAAGTCACTTCCACAGCAGCCTCCCACTCCTGGTACCAATTTACTATGTTAGTTCAGTCTCACATTGCTAATAAAGACATACCTGCCACTCGGTAATTTATTTAAAAAGTTTAATTGACTCACAGTTCAGCATGGCTGGCAGGGGAGCCCTCAGGACACTTACAATTATGGCAAAAGGGAAAGCAAACACATCCTTCACATGGCTGCAGCAAGAAGTGCCAAGCAAAAGGGGGAAAAGCCTCTTATAAAACCATCAGATCTCATGAGAATTCACTATCACAAGAACAACATGAGGGTAGCCACCCCCATGATTAAATTACCTCCCACTAGGTCCCTCCCACCACATGTGGGGATTCTGGGAACTACAATTCAAGACAAGATTAGGGTTGGGACACAGTCAAACTGTATAATTGAGCTTTAAGAGTTCTTTGTGTATTTTGGATAAAGTCCTTTATAATGTCTGTCTTTTGCAAATATTTTCTCTGTGACTTGTCTTTTCATTTTCTTGAAAGCATCTTGTGCAGAGAGACATTATTTAAATTTCAATACAGCCCATCTTCCCAATTATTTATTTCATGTATGTGCCTTTGGTTTTTTTAATCTAAAAAGTTATTGCCAAGCCCAAGATCTTCTAGATTTTCTCCTATGTTATCTTATAGAAGTGTTATAGTTTTGCATTTTACATTTAGGAGTGTGATCCATTTTAAGTTAGTTTTTGCAAAAGGTATAAGGTTTGTGTCAATATTCACATTTGTGCACATGGATATCCAGTTGTTCTAGCACCATTTGTTGAAAATACTATCTTTGTTCTATCATATGATCTTAGCTCCTTTGTCAAAAATCAGTTGACTATATTTATGTCAGTCTATTTCTGGGCTCTGTATCCCATTCCATCAATCTATCTGTCTATTCTTATGTAAATACTACACTTTCCTCATTGTTGTACATTTATAGTAACTCTTGAGTCAGGTAGTATCAGTCCTCAACCTTTGTTATTGTCCTTCAATATTGTGACTATTCTGGGTTTATTGCCTCTCCATACAAACTTTAGAATCACTTTTCAGTATCCACAAACAACTTTTCTGAGATTTTGATTGGAATTGCATTGAATTTCTAGATCAAAATTGGAAGAGCTGACATCTAAAAATATTGTTTTCCTATTTATAAGCATGGAATATTGCTTATTTGGTTTTTTGATTTTTTTTAAATCAGAGTTTTATACTTTTCCTCATATAGATCTTGAACATTTTTTTTAGATTTATACCTAAGTATTTAATTTCAGGGAATGAGAATGTAGATGGTATCGCATTTTTAATTTCAAATTCTACCTGTTCATTGTTGTTATATATGAAAAAGGTTGACTTTCATATATTAACCTTGTATCCTACAACCTTGCCATAACCACTTATTTGTTTCACATAGTTTTTTGCTGTTGCTGATTTTTTCAGATTTTTTACATAGGTTACCATGCCATTTGGGAACAATGACACTTTAATTTCCTTCCTCTGAATGTGTATCCATTTTATTTACATTTATCATTTATTGCATTACCTAGGGCTCCCAGTGTGATATTGAAAAGTAGTGGTGAAGGGGGACATCCTTCACTTGTTCCTGATTTAGTGAAAAAGCTTCCAATTCCTCACAGGTAGTTCTTTGTTGATATTTTTTAATTGAGTTGAGGAAGTTTTTCTCATTCTTAATTTACTCAGAGTTTTTATCATGAATGATTGTTAGCTTCTATAAAATGCTTTTAATGCATCTATTAATATGATCACATAATTTTTCCACCTTTACTTTGTTGATGTGATGGATTACATTAGCTGATTTTCAAATGTTGAACTAGGCTTGCACATTTGGGATAAATCCTACCTAATTATGTTGTACAGTTCTTTTTATACATTGTTGGAATTTATTTGCTAATATTTTGTTGGGTATTTTTGCCTCTATGCTTTTGAGTGATATTGTTTTGTAGTTTTCTTTCTTTGTAAGGCCTTCATTTTGGTTTTCAGTATTTGAGTATGCTGACTTCACAGAATAAGTTAAGAAGTATTTCCTTTGCTTTTATCTTCTAAAAGAGACCATAGAGAATTAGTATATGTTTTTTCTTTACATGATTAGTAGAATTTACTAGTAAATTCTTCTGGGCCTGATGCTTTCTCTTCTGGAAGGTTATTAATTATTTATTCAATTTCTTAAATAGATGTAGGCCTATTAATATTGTCTGTTTTTGTTTAAATTTGGCAGATTGTATTTCAAGGATTTAGTCAATTTATCTAAGTTATAAAATTTGTGGGCATAGAGTTGGTCATAGCTTCTTGATCCTCCTTTTAATACCCTGTCTGTAGTGATGTACTCTTTTTTATTTCTGATGTTAGTAATATGTGTCATTTCTCTTTTTTCTTAGTCTGGTAAGAGGCATATTAATTTTATTGATCTTTTCAAAAAACTATCTTTTAATCTTATTGATTGTACCTATTAATTTATTGTTTTCAGTTTCATTGATTTCTGCTCTAATTTTTATTATTTTTTTTCTTATACTTACTTTAAATTTAGTTTGTTCTTTTACTGGTTTCTTAAGGTAGAAGCTTAGACTGTTGATTTTAGCTCTATTTCCTTTTCTAATACATGCAACCAATGTTATAAATTTTACTCTGAGCACTGTTTTGCTGAACACCATGGCTTTTGATAATTGTGTATTTATTTTTATTCAGTTCAAACTATTTTTAAATTTCTCCTGATATTTCTTATATAACCCATGTGTTATTTAGACGTGTGATTTTTAATCTCCAAGTTTTTGGTACTTTCCAGCAATCTTTCTGTTACAAATTTCTAGTTCATTTTCATTGTGGTCTGAGGTCAGACATTTTATGGTATCTATTCCTTGAAGTTTGTTCAGTGGTTATTTGTGGCTCAGAACATGGTCTGTCTTGCTGAATGTTCAATATGACTTTAAGAAAAATGTGTATTCTTTTGTTGTTGGATGAAGTCATCCATAGATGTCCATTATATCCAGTTGGTTAAAGTTATTGTTGAGTTGCACTATGTCTTTACTGATTTTTTGTCTGCTGGATCTGCCTTTTTCTGATAAAGCAGTGTTGAAGTCTCCAGCTATAATAATAGATTCATCTATTTCTCCTTACAGTTCTATCAATTTTTGCCTCGTGTATTTTGACACTCTGTTGTTAGTCACATACACATTAAAAATTGTTATGTCTTCTTGCAGAATTGACCCCTTTGTCATTATAATTGTCTCGCTCTATCCAGGAAAACTTTCCTCATTCTGCAGACTGCTTGTCTGAAATTAATATAGCTACTCCTGGATTTTTTTTATCACTGTTAGCATAGCATATTTTTCTCCATTCTTTAATTTTTATCTACGTGTATATTTATATTAAAGAGGGCTCCTTGTAGACAACTGTATTTGTCAGGGTTCTCTAGAGGGACAGAACAAATAGGATAGATGTATACATAAAGGGGAGTTTATTAAAGAGTATTGACTCACATGATCAGAAGGTGAGGTCCCACAATAGGCCATCTGCACACTGAGGAGCAAGGAAGCCAGTCTCAGTCCCAAAACCTCAAAAGTAGGGAGTCTGATAGCGCAGCCTTCAGTCTGTGGTCGAAGGTCCAAGAGTCCCAAAGCTGAAGAACTTGGAGTTTGATGCTCAAGGGCAGGAAGCATTCAGCATGGAGGAAAGGTGTAGGCCAGAAGACTCAGCCAGTCTAGTCTTTCCATGTTCTTCTGCCTGCTTTTATTCTGGCCGTGCTGGCAGCTGATTAGATGGTGCCTACCCAGATTAAGGGTGGGTCTCTCCCAGTCCACTGCCTCTCCCAGTCCACTGACTCAAATGTTAATCTCTTTTGGCAACACCCTCACAGACACACCCAGGAACAATACTTTGCATCCTTCATTCCAGTCAATCTGACACTCAGTATTACCCACCACAACAGAGAGCTAGATCTTGGTTTTTGATCCATTCTGACAATCTCTTTTGTTTTTTAAATTGGTGCACTTAAATCATTGAAAGCAAAGTGATAATGAATACAGTTAAATTAATAACTACTATATTTATTGCTGTTTTCTATTTGTGTGACTTCGGTTCTTCTTGTTTTTGTCTTTTTTTTTCTTTTCGTTCTTTATTTCTTTTTAGAAAAAGGATCTCACCATGTTGCTCAGGCTGATTTGAACTTCTAGGTTCAAGGAATCCTCTCACCTCATCCTCTCAAGTAGCTGAAACTACAGGTGCACGTCATGATGCCCAGCCTGGCTTTTGTGTTTAACTGAGCATTTTACAATGCTATTTTCTATCTTTTCTTAGTGTATCAGTTATACTTTTTTAAAACATTTTTTTACTGGTAGCCCTAGAGATAAAAATATACATTTACAACTAATCCAAGTCCACTTTCAAATAACACTATACCACTTCAGGGATAGTGTAATTCATAATAACATAACAATCCTAATTTCTCCCTTCCATTTCTTTTTGGTAAGAAATGAACACTCTGGCTTATTTCAAAATGGTTCCTTTTCTCCTCCTCCTTCTGGAAGCACAGGGAATTTTTCTCTGATATTCACTGTGAGAACAAGATTAAACTTCTAGAGGTAAAGCTCATAAAAGTATGAGAACAACCTCAATAACTGGGTCCTCCTGGAGTTCTTAACTCTCATAGTTATATACACTGAGCCTCTGGCATTTGTCAATTTTAGTTTAGGCTTTTCTACTCCAGTGCCGGCTGTGTGAAAGTTTAGCTCACATGCTTCTGTTCTAGAAGTTGTGATCCTCTGTATTCACTTGTTGGTCTATTGAATTTGGGGGCAGTGCTTCATCCTGTGATCTCACTTCTCCAACAGATCTAAAAAGAGTTGCTGCTTATTCAGTCTGTTCACCTTTTTACTAGTTGACACATTGGAGTGGCAACTTCCAAGTGTCTTAGATACCTGACCAGAAACTAAGTCTTGTCTTTTCACATATTTGAATAAAAGCCACCTGTCAATATACAAATTGTACATATTTTCTCACATTCTGGAGCTTGTCATTTTATTTTTATCAGAGTCTAAGTGAAAAAGTTTCTAAATTTGAGAAAGTACAACTTATCATTTTTCTCTTTAAACTTCTTTTTGCCATAATCTAAAAAATGTTGCCTACCACCAGTCACAAAGATTGTCTCTTATGTTTTATCCCAAAAGTTTTTGAGCTTTAGCTCTAATTTTTAGGTCCTTGATTTATTTCAAGTCAATTTTTTGTGTATGGTGAGAGGTGAAGTTTTATTTTATTTACACATATGTTTAGTTTATACAATTTTGTTGGAAAGATTTTCTTCACCCATTGAACAGCCCTTTGTCTTACCATGTAAAGTGGTCATATAAATATCATTTTATAGCTGGATTCTCTGTTCTACTTTATTAATTGTATGTATTTATCCTTTGGTCAATACTACCTTGTCTTCATTATTATAACTTCATAGAAAATATTGAAATTTATAGAAAATTAGTATATGTGCTCCAATTTATTGTTTTTCTTTTCATGGCTTGGTTTATTCTAGGTCATTTCCATTTCCATATCAATTGTAGAATCAGCTTGTCAATTTCTACAAAAAGATAAGTGGATTTTGGTTGGGGCTGTGTTAAATGTATGGATCCATTTGTGTAGAGCTGAAATCCCAATATTATGTCTCCCAATCCATGAAAGTGGGAAATGTCTCCATTCATTTCAATGTTTTTTGCTTTTCCTGAGTAATGTTAATTTTTATTGTGCACAATTGCACATATTTTATTATATCTATACATATCAAGTTTTGGGAAACATTATATGTAGAATTGTCCCTTTGATTTCATTTTCTGTTTGCTGTTTCTACACAGAAATCCAATTCATTGTTATATATTCACTTTTGTCTTCAATGACTTGCAAGATTCATTAGTTTTATTATTTTGAAGATTGCCAGTAACCTATATTTCTAGGCCAGATTGAGTTTTACTTCTTGTTCTTTATCATTATGCGTTTATCTTGTCACAACCACGGTGTTTCCTTCTTCTCTCTAGGCAGTCATTCTGAGTTTCTGTGCACCACTGGGTTTTTGCCACTCCTCTCCTGTACTCCAGCACTCTATGACTCACTCTGGTCAAATGTAGTTGTTTATCCATTGTTTTGGTCCTCTCTTGTGGTAGGAGACCAGCATCAGGCACCTCTAGTGCTGTCTAATGGGCCATCTTGCAGATGTCCCTTTATCATCTTTTATAATTATTTTTGTTTGATCTTAGTTGTATATTTTTATATTTTTTATAATTATGATAGATTTAATTTCAAAATATTTTAATTAGAATCACCTTTCCACAGAAAATGTTTTTACCTGTATTAACAAACCATGCATTTTGCTACCCCATTGGTTATAATCTACTGTTTTTAGATGTTGTTGTCTGTTTTTATTTCTGCTTTTTGTTGAGGGTATATTCTTTCAATCCCTTCAACACTCTTAGTGGTAATTAAACTTACGTTTGAAGCTAATACATACACTAAATAATGTCAGAAGACAATAACTGAAGACAAAAATTATCTAGGGAACACGCTTCCAAAAACAATAAAATTAGAAAACAAAGGCTCCCATCTTTTCCAAAGAATATATTTTTCAAATCTATTTTACTAATAGATAAGGCATTCATCTTTACTACTAGAACATTTTTAAAATTTTAGAAAAAAAATTCTACTAACGTCTTTAGTGCCACAATCACATTCTTCACCTCCTTCTAACAATCCATTGCCACATATTCTCCTTTGTGTGTCGGTCGGCATTTCAAGAGGGTTTGTCTGAAGACACGTAAGGCCATTATGAGAAGAAATATATTTGAAGTCATCCAAGCTACAGATGCTAAAATCCTTTATACCACCAGAGTGCCTAAAATATAAAAATATGGGTATGACACAAATTAATGTTGTATATTTTTATATATCCCATAATATGGTGCTTTAAAGAGAGACTTAAAGAGCATTATTCTTCATAGAAAACAATTAGCAAATCTTAAAACATACTTATTATATTAATAGGCTTTAACTGTTTTTAACTCCACCAAGGATAATATATATATTTATAATAAAATAAATATATGTATATACATATATACACACACACATTCCAAAATTCTTTTTAGTCATACATCTTGTTTTATACAAGATCTAGTATAGATATAGGGACCTCTAAAAGTTCATGAAAAAATAAAATTAAAATATGAAAATAAATATATAAACTTTATTTCTCAACATCAAGTTCAAGACACTTTTGTAAGCAATGATATCAACTGTTTAGTCCAGCCCTAAATAACTGAGGATCCTGGAAATTTAACTAGATCAATGAAGTCTTTTTTACATTATTAACTGAAGAAAAATGAGTGCTCTTTAAAGAGTTTTTAAGATTAGGAAACAAATAGAAGACAGAAGGAGCCAAATCAAGACTATAAGATGGATGCCTAATAATTTTCCATCAAAACTCTCACAAAATTGCTCTTATTGTTGAGAAGAATGAGCAGGAGCATTGCTATAGTGAAGGACCCACTGGTGAAACTTTCATAGGCATTTTTCTGCAAAAGCTTTGGCTAAGTTTCTAAAAATCGTCTCCTAATTGGCAGATGTTATTATTTTTTGGCCCTCTAGAAAGTCAACAGATAAAGTATCTTGAGCATCTCAAAAAGCTTTTGCGATGACATGGGCTCTTGACTGGTTCACTTTGGCTTTGGCTGGACCATATCCACCACTTGGTAGCCATTGCTTTGATTGTGTTTTATCTTCAGGATTGTGCTGGTAAAGCTGTTGCACCTCCTGTTACAATTCTTCAATGAAATGTTTCAGAATCTTAATTTTTATTTGTACACAATCGCACATAATTAATATCTATATACTTCCTGTTTTGGAAAACATTGTATGTGGAATTGTACCTTTTATCTCATTTTCTATTTGTTACCAAATATACAGAAATCCAATTCATTGTTATATTAATACACTGATTGTGTATCCAATGACTTGCAAAATTCACTAGTTTTATTTGATTCTTTTTCAAAATCACTTCAAAAAAATTTCCATCAAAGTTGTGTTCTTATCTGATCTCCATCAAAGTTCTGCTCTTATCTGCTCTTATCTATCTCTGGACACAATGACTTTGGCACCCATTGAGTGGAAAATTTGCTCACCTTTAATTTTTCAGCTAGAATTGTGTTAGCTGAACCAATTGAAATGCCTATGGTGTTGACTATTGTTCATGCTGTTGTCAGTCCTGTTCAATGACAGCACAAACAAGACGAATTTTTTTCCTTGCAAACTGATGTTGCTTGCCTGCTACAGCAAGTTCCATCACCAATACCATCTCATCCTTTCTTAAAAGGAGTTTTGGCCAATCGCAGTGGCCCACACCTGTAATCCAGCACTTTGGGAGGTCAAGGTAGGCAGATCACCTGAGGTCAGGAGTTCAAGACCAGCCTGGCCAAAATGGCGAAACCCTGTCTCTACTAAAAATACAAAAATTAGCCAGGTGTGGTGGTGTGCACCTTGTAGTCCCAGCTACTTGGGAGGCTGAGGCAGATGAATCGCTTGAACCCAGAAGGCAGAGGTTGTGGTGAGCCAAGATCATGCCACTACACTCTAGTCTGGGCAACAGAGCAAGACTCTATCAAAAAAAAAAAAAAAACCAAAAATCTATGATATTGAAAATGCAATATCCCAGCAGGACTCTTGCAGAAATTAGAAAGCTGATAATAAAATATAGATGAATATGTAAAGGACCTAGAATAGCCAAAACAATTTGGGAAAATACTTAAAAACTCAGGGCACTTGCACTACCTGATTTCAAACTCAGTGTAAAGCTACAGTAATAGAGACAGTGTGCTTTCCTATAAGGATAGACATACAGGTTAATGAATTAGAATAGAGATTCCAATAATAAATACACACATTCATGGTAAATTGATTTTTGACAAAATTGCCAAGACAATTAAGTGGGTAAAAGGCTAGTCTTTTCAACAAGTGGTATTAGAATAATTGTCACTCTATATGACAAAATAAAAATGAACTTGGACACATATACAATAATTGCAAAATGTATCATAAACTAAATATAAGAGCTATAAAAGCCTGGTGCATAAAAATTGATAAATTGGACTTTTGAATCAAAATTTTAAAACCTTTCTTCCAGAGAAGACAACTATAAAGAAAAAAGACAAGCCACAGACTACAAAGAAACAATTGAAAATCATGTATCTGGTAAAGAAACCATAGCCAGAATATACAAACAAATCTTGTAATTCATTAACAGCACAAAAATCTATATTTTTATTTTACAAAGTGGAAAAAAGATCTAAATAGGCACATTACCAAATAAGCTTTGCAAAGGATATAAAGTATGAAAATATGTTCAAATCATTAGCTTCTAGGGAAGTGCATATAAAACCTATATGAGATAATACTACATACCAACTAAAAAGACATAAATTGAACATATTGAGCATATCAAGTCTTGGCATTGATACAGAAAAACTAGGACTAACAGCTTAATTTTCAGGAATGGAAATATGGGGCCCCTTACGTATAAAGCAGGGAAAATTACTGTTAATGGTATTAAAATGAAAAGCTTTTTCTTTTTTCAGCAGTCTCTCGGGTGTCATGGTGTTATTTGTTTGCTAGTCAGTGTTGTCCTAAATTAAAATTCTAAGTTTTTAGCATGAATTCTACCATTTGTCTTTATATCGTACAATGCCAGTTTTAAATGCAGGTATCAAAGCATTTTAACTCTTAAAAATTTTATTTTCAGTTGATGATAATTGTATATATTTATGAGGCACAATGTGATGTTTTGATACATGTATATATTGCAATATATGCACAAATCAAGCTAATTAGCATATCCCTCATCTCACATATTTATTATTTTTTTGTGATGAGAATGTTTAAAATCTGCTCTTTGGCAATTTTGAAATATACAACATGTTATTATTAACTATAGTCACTGCACTGTGCAATTTATTCTAAAATTATTTCTTTATTCTAACCAAACTTTTGTACGTTTTTACCAGTATCCTTCCATTCCCCATTCCCCACTCCCCACCCCCAGCCTCTGGTAACCACCATTCAACTCTCTACTTTGATGAGTTTGACTTTTTTAGATTCTATATATAAGTAAAATCATGCAGAATTGTTTTCTGTGCCTGGATTATATTTCACTCAGCATAATCTTCTCCAGATTCATCCATGTTGTCATAAATGACAAAATTTATTTCTTTTTTAAGGCTGAATTGTGTATAATATCACCCCTATATTTGAATGTGTCCCCTAATGTTCATGTGTTAGAAACTTAATACCCAATGCAACAGTGTTTAGAGGTGGGACCTTTACGAGGTGATTAGATCATGAGGGCTCTGTCCTTATGAATGTACTAATGTTATTATCACAAGAACAAGTTCATTTTCAGAACAGTGGGTTTGTTATAAAAGTGAGTTTGATCCCCTCTCTAGTACGTGTGTATGCTTTCTTGCCCCTATACCTTTTGTCATGGGATAACACAGCAAGGAAGTCTCACAAGATATGGGCCCCTCAACCTTGAATTTATCAGGATCCAGAACCATAAGGCAAATAAACCTCTCTTCTTTATAATTACCCAGTCGTGGGCATTCTGTTTTAACAGTACAAATCAGAATAAGAAAAAAGTGGAGCTATTGCTATAACAAATTTCTAAAAATGTAAAAGCAGCTTTGGAACTGAATAATGGGTAGGGGCTACAAGAGTTTAGAGAAGCAGAAAAGTCCTAGATTGTCAGAAATGGAGCATTAAGGGAGATTGTGGTGAGGGCTCAAAAGAAGTGAAGAAGTGTAGAGAAAGTCTGGAACTTCTTAAATATTACTTAAGTGGTTGTGATCATAAAACCAATAAAAATATGGACTTAAAGTTCATTCTGATGAGGCCTCAGGTAGAAATGAGAAACAAGGTACTGGAAACGGAAGTAAAGGCCACCCTTGCTACACAGTTGCAAAGAATTTAGTGGAATTGTTTGGCGTCCTAGGACCATGTGGAAGACATCCTGTGCTCCACAGATTTACTGCCTAGGGCTGCCTTGGGACTCTGCATTCTGGCACAGTGCTTCTCAGCTTCCCCATCCATGACTCAATTTAAGAGTGATGAACTAGGATATCTGGCAGAAGAAATATCTAAGTGGCAAAGTGTTCAAGGTGCTGCCTGGCTTCTTTTGGCTGCTTATAGTAAAATGAGAATGGAAATGATTTAAATATGGAATTTATCATTAAAAGACGCAAAACAGACAGATTTGAAAAACTTTCAGGATGGCTATGTAAGAAATAAAAAAGCATGTTTAAAAAGGCAACTGTGACCAGGCATGGTGGCTCACACCTGTAATCCCAGCACTTTAGGAGGGCGAGGCGGGAGGATTACCTGAGGTCAGGAGTTCGAGACCAGCCTGGCCAATATGGTGAAACCCCTTCTCTACTAAAAATACAAAAATTAGCCAGTCATAGTAGCATGTTCCTATAATTGCAGCTACTCTGGAGGCTAAGGCAGGAGAATTGCTTGAACCCGGGAGATGGAGGTTGCAGTGAGCTGAGCTCGCATCACTGCACTCCAGCCTGGGTGACAGAGTGAGACTCCATCTCAAAAAAAAAAAAAAAAAAAAAAAAAAAAGCATCTGTTTGCTAAAGAGATTAATATGGATACAATAAAGCCAGGTTCCATCCTGCTTAACCAGGAAGACAACAAGAGAATGACCCTGAAGGCATTTCTGAGATCTTTGAGGCTGCCTCTCCCATCATCCCATCACAGGCTCAGAGCTCTAGAAGGGCTGAATGGTTTCAGAGAACAGGCCTGAGGTGTGCTCCACAGGTTCACTGCCCAGGGCTGCCCTGGGACTCTGCATTCTGACACAGTGCTTCTCAGCTTCCCCATCCATTACTCAAGTGTGCCCAGGTGTGGCTCAGCCACCTCTCCAGAGGGCACAAGTGGTAAACCTTGACAATGTCCACATGATGCTAACTCTGCAAACCTGCATGAGCCACTGTGCCAGACCACGGTGACCTCCACCTAGATTTTTCAAATAATGTCATCAACAGCCTGGGAGCCCAAGCAGAGACTTGTCACAGGGATAGAGCCACTGCAGAGAGCTCCCACTAGAGCAAAACCCATCAAGGCCATAAGAGTGAGATCATCACAAAGAGCTCCCACTAGGGAAATGCCCAGTGAAGCCATGGGAGTGGGGCAGCCCCTGAGGCCCCAGAACTTTAAAGCCACCAGCTTGCACCCTCAGTGTGGGAGAGATGCAGGCATGAGACTCCAACCTGTGAAAGCTGCTGGGTGGACTAAGACCAGAAAGAAGCAAGAATCCTGATGTTTTACAGACTCAACCTCCACCTGAGGATGCCCAGGATGTAGGACATGGAGTCAAAGGAGGTTATTCTCCAGGTTTAAGCCAGTATTGTTTTTCCCTGTTGGGTTTTGGAGTTACGTGAGACCAGTTACCCCTTCCTTCTTGCCTATTTCTCCCTTTTGGAATGGGAATGTCTATCCTGTGCCTGTTCCTCCATTGTATTTTGGAAGCACCAAAAAACAATGCAACTTGTTAATTGCACAGGCTCACAGCTGGAGAGGAATTTGCCTCAGGATAAACCATGCCTAGAGTCTTACCCTCATCTGACTTAGATTAGAATTTGAACTTCAGATTTTTGGGTTGATGCTAGAAGTTAAGACTTTGGGGGCTATTGGGGTGAAATGAATGTATTTTGAATTGTGAGAAGGATGTGAATTTTGGGGGCAGGGTGAAATGCTATAGTTTGAGTGTGTCCCCCAACATTCATGTGTCAATTTTAATACCCAATAAACGCAACAGTGTTGGGAAGTGAGACTTTCAAGAGTTGATTAGACCATGAGAACTAATCCTTGAGGATGTTTCTATCATGCATGTCCTGAATGGACTGTCATAGTTATCATGAAAAGTGGTTTAGCTATAAAATCAAGTTCAGCTCCTCTCATATATGCACCTGTACTCCCTTGCCCTTCCTCCTGCATAGCATGAGAGAAAGAAGGCTCTAACAGATGCAGGCCTCCCCACCTTGGATTTCTCAAAATCCAGAATGGTGAGCCAAAATAAATATCTGTTCTTTATAAATTAACAGTCTTGGGTATTCTGATATAGGCGGATAAAATGAACTAGGACAACCACATGTTTTTATCCATTCATCCACTGACGGACACTTAGGTTGCTTCCATATTTTGGCTATTGTCAATAACTGCAATGAACATGGGGGTGCAGATATTTCTTCAACATACTGATTTTAATTATTATTAATATATACCCAGATGTGGGGTTGCTGAATCATATGGTATTCTACTTTTAGTATTTTTGAGGAATATCCATATTGTTTTCCATAATGACTGTATTATTTATACCCCCACCAACAGAGTACAAGTGTTTCCTTTTCTCCCATTCTAGTCAACACATATATTTTTTCTTTTTTATAATTGCAATTCTAACATCAGTATTTCTCTAATTATTATTGATGTCGACCATTTCTTTATAAATCTATTGATCATTTGTATGTCTTCTTCAGAGAAATGTCTATTCAGGTCCTTTTCCCATTTTTAAATTGGCTTGTATATGTTCTTGCTGTTGAGATGTTTGTGTTCTTTAAATATTTTAGGATATTATTCTTTTATCATGTGTATGGTTTGCAAATATTTTCTCCAAGTCTGTAGGTTAGACAACGCCCATAGATGGAGTAAGATCTAGTGTTCGGTAGCAGAATAAGGTGACTACAGTTAACAATAATTACTTGCATATTTCAAAATAACTAAAAGAGTGGAATTGGAACATCCCTAATGCAAAGAATTGACAAATGCTTGTAGTAATGGAAATCCTAATAACCCAGATTTGATCACTACACATTGTATGCGTGGATCAAAATATCACACCTATATCATAAATATTCATGATGTATATATTTATGATGTACAACTATTATGTATCCACAATTAAAAATAAAACATGGATGGAACTGGAGATCATTACATTAAGTGAAATAAGTCAGGCACAGAAAGACAAACATCAAATGTTCTCACTTATTTGTGGGATCTACAAATCAAAACAATTGAATTCATGGAAATAGAGAGTAGAAGGATGGTTACCAGAGGCTGGGAAGGGTAGTAGGGGGCTATAGAGAGTGGGGATGGTTAATGGGTACAAAAAAAAACAGAAAGAATGAATAAGACCTATTATTTGATAGCACAACTGGGTGACTACAATGAATAATAACTTATTTATACATTTTAAAATAACTTAAAGGGTGTAACTGGATTGTTTGTAACTCAAGGGATATAAATGCTTCAGGGAATAGATACCCCATTCTCCATGATGTGCTTATTTCACAGTACATGCCTGTATCAAAACATCTCATGCACTCCATAAGTATATACACCTACCATGTACCCACAAAAATTAAAAAGAAAAAAGTTTGAAAGAAAACAAGGAAGAAAGAAATTAATTAAGGAAAGAACATGTCTATTTAATAAAGAAAATTCTTACACTGCTTTTGGCGTCATTGTACAAACATCTTCTGAACAATGGCAGGTGTCAGTTTTGTCATAAGTTAATCCCAGATTAAGGCCAAGCAACTGAACAATAATGACAGTATATGACTCCAAGGATAAACCCTCTGTATACTAAATATAAGAAAAAGAAAAAGTTAACTAATAATTATAATCAGTTCTAAAATATAACATTTACTGAATCAAAAATTAGTATATGAAATTAATTCTTAAAATTTATTAATGCACTCACGATACCTATGTGGATGCAATTATAGCAGTTTATAAACTTTTTGATTATAGATTTATTAAACATGAATGAGTCCACATAATAGTTATATTAAGTTTCAAAACACTATTACTTAATGACAATATCAGCTATCTTAGCAAACGGCACAGTTGAAAACCCTAGTTTATGGCTTCTTTGAATTATTTTAAACAAAATGCCTTTAATAGTCTTCAATAGTCGATTCTACATTCCTTCTGTAGTAGGAAGCCTCTGAAACGGGTCCCAGTAATCCCTGTCTCCTGATATTCACGTCCTTGTGGAATCCCACTTTATTGCATATAGGCTGGACTTACTGACTTGCTTTTAACTGAATATAGCAGAAGTGATGGGTCATCATGTCCAGGATAGGTTATAAAAGGACTGGCTTCTTAAATTCTCTATCTTGCTCTTTCTTGCTATCTCTATCTTGCTCTTTCTTGTTCACTCTAGGGGAATCCAGCTGCAATGCCGTGAGGTGAACTAGTAGAGAAGCCCACATGAGTGATCTTGGAAACAGACTTTCTGAGGTCTGCCAACAGCCACATGACTGGGCTTGAAAGCATATCCCCCGTTAGTCAAACCTTAAGATAACTCCAGCCCTTGCTGACACCTCGATTTTGGCCTTTGTTGGAAATCTAGAGTTTGAACCACCCACTGAATTCCTCCTAGATTCCTAACCTACAGAACTGAATTGTTTTTATCTGCTAAGTTTTGGTGTTATCTGTCATGTCACAATAGATAAACAATGCATCCTCATAGGTATTATTGTTCTCTTGTACATCATTTCCAATGCTTATGTTTTCCTTTAAGAGTCCTGCTCAGATGACTATTCAGAAGACAATTAAAATGTTGTTATATAGGAGAAAGAACACAGCTATCATCTGTTTCTAAGTAATTTCAAATTATTTTGAAGTTGCAGGTAAAATTGAAAACATTCGGAATAAGCTCTTACATGCCTTAATTACTCACATGACATTACTCTGTTTATTTAAGTACTTCCACCAAAATCAATTAATTCTTCCACCACATAGCAAAATAATAAGGGCCACTGAACATCTCCAAAATACAAAAACAACAACATCATAGAAGAAAGTTAATTGATCTTGTAATGTGAAAAGGTAATTGGTTTCTGATGAACCAGAAGTAAATAATAGTGAGGGAGTGATAAGAGTAGTTCAGAGAAGACGGCCACGATCCACGGAGATGTTTCTAAATTTTTGGTTCTCCACATTGCCCTGGGTCGCTTATTGTTCACCTATACCCACTAACAGGTAGAAAAACAGCATGGCCAACATAACAATAAACTAATGCATCAAACGTTTCAGTACACCTTCAAAAAAGAGTAATTTCACTTCCTGGCCGACTGCTTGAACCCAAGCAATCTCTCCTTCCCAATCCCAACTTTTGATCAAAAGAAATTATGAGGAAAGAAGCAAGGAATAAATGGTAGGAAAGGCCACATTTTTACCTAACTCTGGTAGATCCCTATTCCCTCTACTATCCGTTAGAGGAAAAAGTTAGAATCCTCTTTTTTTCCTCATATGTTAAGGAGTCTCATAAGAAAAAATGATATGACAGATGAGTGCAAGCACCATAAAAAAAAACAAAAAAATGAATTTCAAATCTACCCTTCTATACTCTGCTATAAGACTGTGGGACTAAGATTCTGCAAACTGCATTTCTCATATTTTTTTGTTACCAAATTATCTGCAGTTGGAAGAAAGAAGTGGCTTTCTTTTTCCCGTGGACTGTTGTTTCTGTCAGCACCATGGCCCAATTTTGCTCCTAAAGTGGAAGTTTATTTCAGTATTTGTAGTTTACTCCAGGATCAATAGTTTCCTGACTCCAACTTCTTCCAGTACTATCAGAACCCATGTAACTATGCCCCTTCAATGTGGCAGCAGCTCGAGGCAGCACTCCTTCCTCCAGAGACCTAAATGCCAGTTGGAAGTTCCCTCTTCTGACCTCAATTTTGGGAACCCCAATTTTCCTTAGTTCTGGAGTGGTAACTATCATTTTATTATCTGTTAACTCATTATTCCCTTTTGACTTTTTTCAGATGTGAAATACCTGTATAACTAATTCTCTTTTCTAAATCCTTTTGAAATACCTAGTGTAGTACCTGTTTTCTTAATTTGCCCTGACTTACATAGCATTTGATAAGTGAAAGTCCTATGAGGAAAGTAAACTGAAAAACATACAAACAGAAATCAAAATGAATGAACCAGAACAGTAAAGAAACACAAATTTAAACTAATCATAATGAAAATTAAAAAGAAACTTTTTAAAAAAAGATATTGGGAGGGAAGTGACAGCAGCAAGATGGTAGCAGCAAGATGGCAGCAGCAAGATGGAAGCCCCTACCACTTGTCCCCCCTACAAAGACAGTCAAAACAATGAATAAACAACTACACTTTGGTGAAAATAATGAAATAAGGGTGCCAAGTATATCAAAGGAGAGCAGAAGCCCTGTGTAGCACAAAACTCAGGATAGGCTGCGCGTGGTGGCTCATGCCTGTAATCCTAGCACTTTGGAAGGCCAAGATGAGTGAATCACCTGAGGTCAGGAGTTTGAAACCAACCTGGCCAACATGGTGAAACCATGTCCCTACTAAAAATACAAACATTAGCCAGGCATGGTGGTGCATGCCTGTAATCCCAGATACTCAGGAGGCTGAGGCAGGAGGATTGCTTGAACCTGGGAGGCAGAGGTTGCAATGAGCTGAGATTGTGCCACTGCACTCCAGCTTGGGTGACAGAGCAAGACTCCATCTCAAACAAGCAAACAAAAAACACATAGAAACCCAGGATAGCCACACAGAGAACAGAAGAAAACATTTTGCTTCCACGACAGTGTCTCCCAGCTCAGATTAGTCTGGAAACAGGAGGGACTTCTCCCTGGGGAAAAAGGTAGGCAAAAAGACCCCAGCAGCCCCCATCACCACCTTGGACACCTAAAGTCCTCACCACTGGAGATTCCTACAGTCCTCATAGGTGCTGAACCCACCTGAAGGAGCTATGCTTCCCCATGAGAAGGAAACGACACTGTGCCCCGTCCCCATGGCCTGAGCAACTACTCCACTCGACTTGCTTGGAACCAGAACCACTGCTGGAGTGTGTCCTGTTCTGGAGGTGTCCCATTCTATCCCTGATGCTTTGCCACTACTGAAACATCCCTGCCTGGTGGCCTGCCATCCCTGAACCAAGCTGCTGCTACACCCTCCCCTGCAGGGCCAAGCTACTATGGAGCTACTCGGGTCTACCCATCTTAGTCCCTACTGTGCCCTGCCTCTCCCCTCAGGGCCTGAGCTGAAGTGTCAGTCTGCCTCCCAGGGAAATGGTGACTTGGCTGCCCAGAGCAGTCCTGGCCCCACTGCCTGAGCTGAGGAGCCCAGTGCCAGCTGACACCACCACATCAACAAAGGAGGCCAGGCACTTTCATGTACCAACTGAATATATACCACCCTACTCCCAGAGGTCACTGACGAGCCCTTGCCACTTGTTGCCACTGCTGCTTCCATCCCTGCTGCTCCAAGTCCAGGAAGAGAGCACAGATCAAGCACACTATCTGTGAGCATTATTCCAGGGATGCAAGGATGGTTCAACATAAACAAATCAGTAAACATGACTCAACATATAAACAGAACTAAAAACAAAAACCATATGATCATATCAATAGAGGCAGAGCAGGCATTTGACAAAATCCAGCATCCCTTTGTGATAAAATCTCCTCAACAAATGAGGCATAAATGGAACATACTTCTAAATAATAAGAGTCATATATATGACAAACCCACAGCCAACATCATACCGAATGGAGAAAACTTGAAAGCATTCCCCCTAAGAACGGAAAAAGGAAAGGATACCCACTCTCACTACTCCTATTTGACATAGTACTGGAAGTCCTAGCCAGAGCAATCAGGCAAGAGAGAAACAAATGGCATCCAAATTGAAAAAGAGGAAGTCAAATTATCTCTGTTCACTGATGACTTGATCATTTACCTAGAAAACCCTAACAACTCCTCCAGAAGACTCCTAGACTTGATAAGCTATTTCAGTAACATTTCAGGATACAAAATATATGAACAAAAATGAGTAGCATTTTTATATACCAATAATGTTTAAGCTGAGAGCCAAACAATCTCATTTATAGTAGGCACACAAACACATACACATAAACACACACACACACAGAATACTTAGGAATACATCTAACCAAGGAGGTGAAAGATCTGTACAAGAACTCCAAAACACTAGGAAAAGAATTGTAGATGACACAAACAAATGGAAAAATATCCCATACTCATAGATTGGAAGAATCAATATTATTAAAATGTCCATATTACCCAAAGCAATCTACAGATTCAATGCAATGCCTATCCAATTATCAACATCAGTTTTTAGAGAGTTAGGAAAAAAAATCCTAAAGTTCATATGAAAACAAAAAGAGCACAAATAGCCATAGCAATTCTAAGCAAAAAGAACAAATCTAGAGGCATCACATTGCCTGAATTCAAATTATACTATGAGGCTATAGTAAGTAAAACAGCATGGTACTATTACAAAAATAGACACATAGATCAATAGAAGAAAATAGAGAACCCAGTTGTACCTACTGAGTACAATGTTCACTATTTGGTAATGGGCACACTGGAAGCCCAATCCCTACCAGTATGTAATACATCCATGTAACAAACAAGCACATGTATACCCTGAATCTAAAATAAAATGTAAAATATTAATTTGAAAAATTTTCTAAGAGGATAGAACTTCCAATAAATGTTATTATGACAAAATACTACTACTAATAATAAGAATAGGGAGCAGAGTAGTCTTTTGGAGATGACAAATATGCTTATGGCATTTATTGTGGTGATGGTTTCACAAGTGTAATATTTATCTCCATGCTCAGCAAGTTGTGTACATTAAATAAGTACAGGTTTTGTATGTTGATTATATCTTAATTATGTGATTTTGAGATTTAATTAAGTTTTAAAAAATCATAAAGTAGATATTCTAGAATTTAAAAATTCAGCCATCTGAATTGGTTGGCTTAATAGCAGATTTGAAACTGTTGCAGAATAGATAATTCTATTTAAGGTCAGATCAATAGAAATTAACTCAAGTGAAGCACAGAGAACAAAAAGGGGGAAAAAATGAACACAGAGTGACCTGCAAGATGATAGTAAGTAATTTCACAAAAATATAATCACATCCTAGGAGAAAAGGAATTGGAGGATCTAATATTACTCCTTAACCAGGAGTAAATGTGCTTGATCTTTATGAAAATGCATCATGCGCTCACTGGCTTCCTTCTCACCCCATTCCTGACATACCCCTTGATTATGCTCCAAATTAGTAATATAAAAGTTATAAAATTATAAGGAAACTAAGTAATATATTTATGCATGTTTTAAAATATTTAGGAAACCTGTGTGACAGAGCAAGACTCCTTCTCAAAAAAAACATATTTAGGAAAATTTGAAACATGAAAGTATTGAGAGCAAACCAGATAATTACCTACCAGAGCAACTGCAGCAGCAAAATCCTTATTACATACTTGCCCAGGAAATGTGGCTCCTATTAAGGGGGGAAGTTTCCTGTAGCTGAAAAATAACTTTTTCCATAAGTGAATTTAAAAGTGGTATTATTGATAAGTTTCATAGCAGCAAACATTATCAAACAATTACTATCTCCCAAACACCATTCTCCTTTGAATTATACCATAAACACATTTCTCTCAAAGTTTCAATGTTAAGAATATTTCAGTATACACTTTTCACTTTTGAATTTGATAAATATCCAGAAATATAATTGGGATAAGGCCTGACAATTTATGTAAATACTATTGCACTAATGATTATAGTTTTTATTCTGGTTTCCTCTATATTTACAGCCCTGAAAATTCAAATTTCTATAACTTCCTTATTCATTTATTATTTATTTTTGACCAGATTTTTCTGCACATTAAATTCTAGATAGGAGGAAAATTTAACCCTTCATTATATTAGAAAATAAAAACATAAGAATTAACTAGAAGTAAGCCAGGAATGTAGAAATATGATAACCTGGGGTAAAGGTTCATAAACCAAAGGAAATCAAATAAATTGTAGCACTCACAATTAAACTTTTAGTTATTTCAATATCTTTTGTGGAATTTTACTTTTATTAATAACTTTATGTTGTTTGATAAAACATTTTAAGTTTTGCCTCAAGTTAGCTCCTTGAGGACAAGGACTCCCGCTCGCATTTTTCACATTC
This sequence comes from Hylobates moloch, assembly GCF_009828535.3. NCBI lineage: Eukaryota > Metazoa > Chordata > Mammalia > Primates > Hylobatidae > Hylobates > Hylobates moloch. Next base: position 44,134,598 of record NW_026652297.1, on the reverse strand, counting down.
CATAGTATCTATATTAAATGTGTAGAACACAATATATATAAAATAAATGCTTATTTTTCATAATGAACATATTAAATCATTTTGAGTTATTCCTTTAATGTTATAAAATGCAGAATACTACACTTACAAAAGTAAGCATGCAATTTGATGTGGTTTCAAGTTAAGATGGTCCTTTTTCCATTCAAAAAATTGTAACAATACATCTTCAGCATGCCCTGTAGTAGAAATTTTGTTTTTATTTGACCAGATTTCAATTGAAGATATCATAACAGTCAATTGTAACTGGGTAAGCATCTAAAAGAAGAATATAAATTAAAAATTTTAAATAAATGAACATTATGTTACATTTTCTAAAAACACATTTGATACAGTACTTTGGTTATGGAAACTCTTCAACAGCACAGCAAACTACTCTACACATCATTTTTATAAAATATATTTTAAAATAGTTTTTAAAAACTTACAGTGTTAACAAGGCCAATTATCTGAATAACCTTCTGCGTTACAGCGTTTATATCGGAGCCCATGTAATCAAACTGAAAAAGATAAATGATTTTTAAAAACTAGTGGATGTAATTAATATATCACATCTCTTTCATTTTACAATATGCTATATTCTAAAGTAGCCATAGGAATCCACTCCAATTGAAATCCAGGAAATCAGTAATAATATGCAAATAATGATTTAATAAAAATATATAATAACATTATTTTAGGCAATGTTTAATGCACTCAATTTGTAGTACTATTTCTTTTTTATGAAAATTGAACACTGAATTTCTAAAATGGATATTTCAAGCAGTTCTCATTTCTATAATTATAAATGTAATCCTACACTGAAAAACAGTATGTGGAGAAGGTGGGAAAATCTTCAATGAGAGGATTACCATTAAAATGATACTGTATACTGTATTAGAAACATCCTTTTTCACAACGTATAATACATGTTCTAATTTCTTCTTTTTCAGTAAGCTCTTCCTATGTCTAATTGCTTAAAAATGCCAAGACAGTATTAAATAGCAAGGATGATATTGGGAGTTGAATAATGAGAACACATGGACACACAGAGGGAACATCACACACCGGGGCCTGTCAGGGGGTTGAGGGCAAGGGGAGACAGAGCATTAGGACAAATACCTAATGTATGCGGGGCTTAAAACCTAGATGATGGGTTGATGGGTGCACCAAACCACCATGGCACATGTATACCTATGTAACAAACCTGCACATTCTGCACATGTATCCCAGAACTTAAAGTAAAATAAAAAATTTTTTAAAAGAGGAAAAATTTCTAATAAACAATCTAACAATGCATTTTAAAGAACTACAAAAACAAGAACAAACCAAACCTAAAATTAGAAGAAGAAATAATAAAGATCAGAGCAGAAATAAATGAAATTAAAAGAACAAAAGATCAATGAAACAAAAAGTTGATTCTTTGAAAAGTTAAACAAAATTGAGAAACCTTTAGCTAAACTAAGAAAAAAAGAGAGAAGATCCAAAAAAATAAAATTAGAAATGGAAAAGGAGACATTACAACTGATACTGCAGAAATTCAAAGGATCATTAGTGTCTACTATGAACAACTATATACTTATACATTGGAAAATCTAGAAGAAATGGACAAATTCATAGATACATAAAACCTACTGGCCGGGCGCGGTGGCTCACGATTGTAATCCCAGCATTTGGGGAGGCCGAGGCGGGCGGATCACGAGGTCAGGAGATCGAGACCACGATGAAACCCCGTCTCTACTAAAAATACAAAAAATTAGCCGGGCGTGGTGGCGGGCGCCTGTAGTCCCAGCTACTCGGAGAGGCTGAGGCAGGAGAATGGCGGGAACCCGGGAGGCGGAGCTTGCAGTGAGCCGAGATTGCGCCACCGCACTCCAGCCTGGGCGACAGAGCGAGACTCCGTCTCAAAATAAATAAATAAATAAATAAATGCCTCTGAGGCTATATCCATTTAAGGAAAACCAGGTCTTTTACCTTTGCTCTGGCTTCACCCCAGCATTTTCTTCTACAGCAGAAACAATGCATTTAGTCATCTCGGAATACTGGCTTAATGCATTAATAATTGCAGGTGCTTTTCCTAGAATTTTGGCTCTGCAAGTGTTATATGGTGAGTGTGTTAAAGGCAGCAAGCAAGGGTCATGTAAAGTGAATATTTTATGAGGCCAGGATACATGGCAGTGTAAGCAGAAGCACCCAAGATAATCAAAATAGCTGAGGAATATGATCCACATAGACTTTCAAAGGCATATGCAGTGAAGTGGTGGAACCGTGGGCTGGGAGGAGGGGAGGGGAGAGTGGAAAAGCATTAAAACTATAGGAAATCAGAGAAAATGCCGTCCTTCTGTTCCTTAGCTTCTAGAATTAGGGAGTTGTTATATAATCCAAGCCAGCAGCTAAAGACTATCTGGCTAATAGTTAACTTAATTATTCTGGAATGTGCTTTTTTTCTATAAATCAGCCTAAGTCAAAAGAAAGAGGAACTCTTATCACTGAATCAAATGGCAGGAGGGGCCAGCTGGGAGGACTCAGTCCCCCTGGATCCTATACCTATTCCTCGGCTCTGTGGCTGTACTGCAGTGCAGGTTAAATGAATTGGTCCCATTACCGAGCTGATAGTTATATAGGAGTTAAGAAGAAATTACTTAGGCAGATAGTGAGGGTACGGGAGTCCTCAGTAAGGTTTTCCTTTTAATGAAAAGCAACTCCAAAATCATTTTCTTTTCTAACAAACATCAGCCTGTAAAATCAAGCTGCAGACACAGACAAGCAAGCTAGAAGCTTGCACAGGTGAATGCCGGCAGTTGTGCCGATAGGAACAGGCTACCTGGGAATAGGCATGTTCAAAATGGCAGCTCCATCTTCTCTTCTCCTTGCCAGCCACGCGTACAGTAAGGAGCAGACAAGATGGCGCTGGCCAAGTAGAAAGTCCATTTGCATAATAAGATTAGGGCGGGGCAACCAGCCTTCCCTGGGCACCATGTAAACACTACACCTGATTAAGCCAGACTGTGAGGCCTACGTAAATCAAACACTGCCTCCCCCAGCCTGCCTATAAGATCCGGAGCAGTCCGCCGCCGGCCGGCTTTTCCCTTTTGGACACCTCTCTCATAAGAAAGAACAAGCTGCTCTCCTCTCTCCTTTCTTCTGCTATTTAACTTCCTGCTCCTTAACCCACTCCATGTGTGTGTGTCCATGTCATTAATCTCGGCACGAGATGACAAACCCAGGCAACGATGCTGCTTCAATAGGGCAGCTCCTTTAGGCGAACGAGACTCTGTAATTTGAATGTTGATGTGAGCAAAAGGGAGCGCACATAGAAAAGTAGAAAAGTTGACAGTGCCACTTGTGGCAGGATTTTACTGTCATTGGGAAAACTATATGAAATGATGAATTACAGTAAGGCTCAATGTTTCAGCATAATCTATCACAATAATAAGACTTCTATCAGCTTCTAAGTGATGTAGTTCTTTGCAGTCTGCTGGTTTGTCTGCAGCTTGGTGGTCACAGAAGCAGTGCTCTGTGCCAGCTGGATGAGGCTCATGCACCCTGCAACTGATGCACCTGGCTATGTCTATTTGCTCTGATTAGTCACTTTTGCCTTCATTTGCTGGAAGTAAAATCCTGAGAGTTTACTTGCAAAGGGTGGTGTCTGGTTACATAATTAAGTTATTTAGTGGCGATTTCTGAGATCTAGGTTCACCCATCACCTGAGCAGTGTACTCTATACCAAATGTGTAGCCTTTGAAAAAAAATTTTAAATGTACCTAATCAATTTGTGAACTTCTGCAAAATAATTTAAAATCAGTGTTAAGTGTGTCAATTAGCTTATATTTGCTGTTTTTGATAAAGTAAAAGAAGAAAGAGATATGCTAACGGAAAAAACTGTTCAGATTGTAAGGAGAATCCTCATCTCCAGCCATTCACACTCAAAGTAAGAAACTATCTCACATCAAGGGTATAACTACAATACATTTTGTTGAAACCTTTGAGAGATTTAAGATTGTGCTTAGTAGACATCCTTAGTTATACAAAAGGGTTTCTAAAATTAAGGGAGTTGTCACTCAGAAGCTTGGCAAGCCTCCCAGAGTAAAGGTGCCTGTTTTTAAAAGAATTTGTGAATGTGGCTTTTGATGAATGGACTAAACTATAACTGGATACACAGAAAAGCCCACATGAAATTAGAAACTATTGTGCATCAAGAGGACCCCATCAACTGAGTAAAATGGCAACACACAGAATGGAAGAAAATACTTACAAATCATATATCAGATAAGGAATTAATGTCCAGAATACATAAAGAAATCCCCAATCTCTGTAACAACAATAGCAACAAAAACAACAATGCGGTTAAAAGATGGGCAAAGGACTTGAACAGACATTTCTCTGAAGAAGATCGACAGATGGGAAATAAGCACAGGAGAAGACACTCAACATCACTAATCATTAAGGAAATGAAAATCAAACCTACAAGATGATACCACTTCACACCCATTAGAATTACTATTATTAATAAAACAAACTGAATATAACAATTGTTGGTGAGGACGGGAAGAAATTGAAGTCCGTGTGCATTACTAATGGGAATAGAAAATGGTGCAGCTGCTGTGGAAAACAGTATGACAGCTCTTCAAAAGTTAAACATAGAATTACCATATGAGCTAACCTTCTACTTCTGGGTATATACATACAAAAATTGAAAGTGCAGACTCATAAAAATATTTGCACACCAACGTTCATGGCAATAATACAGGAGTTATTAAGAAACAGTTTTTAGGCCACTAGAAAGGGTAAAGGTTCTTGGTGCAAATTTTCCTGTAATAAGAAGCAACCCCCTGAAACATTTCTTATTTAACAGAAAACGCAACATGAAGGGCCAGGCCAGCAAGCTTTGATATGCAAATGCTGATGATTAAAAACTGGGTCCACTTAACATGGTGTTTCCCACCTTTTCCTTCTGGTTACCAGGTGTGCCAAGTATTATGGCCACCTTTAGGTAACACCATGTGATAAAACAGTGTGGTGACCCACATTTGCATATTAAAGAGCTAAGGTAGGAGGGCCAGGTTTTTCATGGGCTATGTGGATGATACACCTGGTTAAACCAATCCCCTGGGCCTTACGCAAATTAGATAATGCCTCCTTTAGCTTCCCAATATAAGCGACTACTTCTTTGCTCCACCCAGGGTTCCTCTTTATTCCGAGCCCCCCATTCCTCCATTCATCAGAGCTGTATCATTTTGGCTCATGGGCCGAGAATTCATTCATCGGAGTGGTATTAGGAGCGAACTTCAACCTTAAATCTGTCCTTTAATTTCAAGGCTTTCCTCCGGCTATCCTGTCGCCAAACTTTTCTTCTCTATCTGTAGCCTCTTACTCTCTCTGTGTGTGTCGAATGTGTGGAACTTTTATGGGCTAGGGAAATAATCCTGTTAGGCAAGATCAGGAAATGCTGTAGACTGGGGATATAGCTCAGGAAAATGCCATTGCAACCTTCTAGGAAAAGAGTTCTCCTCTTTCACCCACAGTGAGGTCACTCACTACTAACGCGCGGATGAGCCCACGGTATTTCTAAGCCAACAGCGCCATCTAGTGGAAATAGAAATCCTCTTCATAAGACACATTGCCGGTCCTTTGCTGCAGCAGTTAGGGGTAAGATGTCTTCCACAGCCAAATTTTAGTCTCGATATTGTCCCATCAGCAGGAAAATGGCCATTCAGTTGCTACATTCTTTTAAGGCACCTATTCTGTCTCCAATTAAGATAGTACTTAATTAGTAAGGGGATTTTAAATTCAGAAGATAACCGGAACCATTTTTTTTTAAGGGTAAATGCTTCAGCACGGGCCATAATAGCAGGAAATCTAGCACATTGCCTACATTAAAGGAGCCTTGCCCAAAGGTGACACAGTCTCTCCCGAGACCCATTTTTCGGGGAGCCAGGAGGATCACACAGCTTTAGGAAGTCAAAGGGGAATCACACAAAAGGCGGAGAAGCTAAGGTTGCATGGGTAAAGCGTGGTTAGTCCCATCACTTAGTTCATCTGATTCCATGGCTTGAAGGACCATGCCTTCAAGCATGGGTGGCACATTTCACATGGGGCCAGGATCCAGAAACCAGGGAGGGAAAACTGTCCGAGGATGCTCCCTGTCTTCTCCTCCATTCTGGGTCATATGGAAAGGAAGGAGAATAAAAGGACGCTTTTATTCTCTTTTCTTTTCCTAAATGGGTAACAAATTATCTTCAGCTTGCACCCCTCTGGAATGCACTCTGAAACACTGGCACTTAACCTCAGAACACTGAAGAAAAAAGCAACTCATTTTCTTTTCCAGAAGGGCATAGCATTTTTACTAAACCTTTACAAGTATTGTAAGATCAGCCCAGCTCTTTGAGCAATCGTATCAGGCAGGCCCAGGGAAAATAGTTCCCCAAAATTAAAAAAGCAACTTCCAGGGGAACCATCTAAGGATCCCCCTTAGTTGGGGCCCCTTCAAGTTCCCTTCTGATTACAGGACCTTAAGCAAATAAAGGGAGACTTAGGCTGATTTTCTGACGACCCTGATAGGTATATAAAAGCTCTCCAAAATATGAAGTAATGTCATGTTGCTCCTAAGTCAGACCCTCACTGCAGCTGAAAAGCAGGCAGCTCTGCGAGCAGCAGAGAATTTTGAAAATGTACAATATATCTCCCATAATACACCAAAAGGTAAGAAAGTAGATTGGGAAAGTGAAAAAGTAGTAGAAACACCATTCCCAATTGGGAGGGAAACAGTTCCAGTAGACAACTCTAACTGAAACCCCAATAGCTCAGGAGCTGAATGGAAAAGAAAGCACTTTTTAATATGCATTTTAGAAGGCCTATGAAAAACCAGGACCAACCACTCAATTACTCAAAACTATCTATAATAAACCAAAAGCCAAATGAGAATCTTGTAGCCTTTATGGAAAGGCTGAGAGAAGCACTAATAGAACACGCCTCTTTATCCCCTAATTCAGTCAAGGGACAGCTCATCCTGAAGGACAAGTTTATTACACAGCCTGCTCCCAATATTAGAAGAAAACTACAGAAGCAAGCTATAGGAGCAAATAGCACCTTAGAGAACTTCCTGAAGGTGGCCACTTCAGTCTTTTATAATAGGGACCAGAAGGAGGCCCAAAAGAAAGAAAGAAACCTCAGAAGAAGGACAAAGTCTCTAGCAGCAGCTTTGCAGGCTTGCAAAGTCCAGGATCCCCCAGGTGCATCTGCTAATTGCTATTAGTGTGTCAGGCCAGGGAATTTTAAGAAGGAATGCCCAGGCAGCAAGATGAAGCCACCTCAACCGTGTCTAGTTTGTGGCAGAAACCACTGGAGATGAAACTGCCCCCAGAGGTGGAGGTTACTGGGTTCAGAAACAGTCTCACAGACGGTCCAGCAGGACTAATGGGTCCCGGGGCTCAAGCCCCAGCTCCAGCGGCTCAAATTGCCATTATAGCACAGGATCCCCAGCTAATTCTGGAAATTAAAGGAAAGTCGACCTCCTTCTAAACACTAGAGCCAGTCTCTCTCTTTACACCTCTCTAATCCAGGCCTCCCCTCTTCCCATAACATGACCGTTAAGGGGCATCTCAAGGAAAACTCTAATCCAATATTTTTCTCAACTTTATTTGCAGTTAAGAGGACCTATTAACACATGCTTCCAAGCCATTGTCATGATAGTTCTACTATTCAAAAAAGCCTTCAAGTTAACCCTAGGAAATAATTTAACTAGGTACACTCCACATAAAGTAGCTAACAAACAGTGGTTAAAGCAAGAAGTACATAAGGCTGAATAAACAGTAGTCACTCTCCCCAGGCACAAGCACTCAAATAGCTAAACTAATAGCTCTTACAAGAGCACTTGAATTAAGCAAGGGAAAAATAGCTAACATTTATACTAACACTAAGTATGCTTTCTTAGCTCTCCATGCTCATGCTGCCATTTAAAAGGAAAAACATTTTCTTACCACCAATAAATCTCCTATAAAATGTCACCAAAAAATTAGCAGGCTATTATCCTCAGTTTTTCTATCACAAAAAAAATAGCAAGAATGCACTCTGAGGAACATCAAAAGGAAACAGATAAGGTAGCCAAAAAATATAGGTTAGCTGATCAGGCAGCTAAGTCAGCGACAAGGAAACTTCAAGGCATTAACACGCTTCAAGCCCTTCTAATCTAGGAAGGCTCCATAAGAAAAATTAACCTCAGTATTCCCCTGCAAAAATAAAATAGGCCACTTCTCAAGGGCATACTTTTCAGCCCTCAAAATGGCTATAGTCAGAGAATGGCAAACTCCATTTTCCAGCTTCCAGCCAATAGAAAGTCCTTAAAATCCTTCACCAGGGGCCAGGCGTGGTGGCTGATGCCTGTAATCCCTTCACTTTGGGAGGCTGAGGCAGGCAGATCACCTGAGGTCAGGAGTTCAAGACATGGTGAAACCCCATCTCTACTAAAAAATTTTTTAAAAATAGCTGAGCGTGGTGGTGGGCACCTGTAATCCCCGCTACTCGAGAGGCTGAGGCAGGAGAATTGCTTGAACCCAGGAGACAGAGGTTGCAGTGAGCCAATACGGTGCCACTGAACACCAGCCTGGGTGACAGAGTGAGACTCTGTCTCAAAAAAAAAAAAAAAAAAATCCTTCACCAAGCTTTTCACTTGGGAAAGGATAAAACTTATCAATGTGCTCAAAAATTGTTTTCAGGCAGAAAACCTCTAAACTGATTAAACATATAACCTCTCTAGCTCACTTCCAACAGGAACCACCTTTATTTAACCCAGGAAACTTAGTAAAAACTCTCTTCTCTGTCTCCTTAATAAGCCAAGCTGGGAAGAGCCCTACTCTGTTCTTCTTTCAACCCCCTCGGCAGTAAAAGTTACAAAAATCAACTCCTGAATACGTCACACTCAAGTCAAAGCCTGAAAAACTGAGGGAGCAACCCCTGACAGCCCAGAAAAACGTCCAGAATATCAATGTGAAGAAATAGAAGACCTTAAGCTAAAAATCATAAAAAAATAAGTAACTGAGGACTACTCATCTTACTCAGCCCTGCTCCTACCTCACCAGATACATTTTATTGTTTCTAACCTTTCCTCTCAAAGTTCACCGCCGAATATTAAAACTTTTAATGCATATTTGCAGGGAGATTTAATTATACATGGGATTGCCTTTATAACTTTGTAAGTCCCCAAAGGGAAATGTTAGATCTTGGCAAGTAAAGTTTTAAATGGAAATTATTTATTATGCCACTCTTGTGGAAAATTGTTATAGTCACATTACTATTTGCAATAAAGCTATACTGAAGCCCCAGTAGCACACTGTGGCACCCACAATGTGGAGTTCTCATTGTGGAATTCTAATTGCTAAAATATTTTGCCTAATTATCATCATCAGAATTAATAATTGGAGAAAAGATTTAGTCAAGATTGTTTTGCTTATAACAAGAGTAACAGTTACGAATAAGAAGGAAGCATGAAAGTTTTACTATCATTAAGTTTATTAGGACTTTTTACTAAAGGTTGGTAATATAATGCACTCTAAGCTATGAAAAGGTTATAAAGAAAAAATTATATAAGGAAGAATCTCATATAATAAGTACTTGTCCTAAAAGGAAATGATTTGTTGTTTAAAGGATGGATGTTTAGGACAAGTCAAAATGTTTAAGTATGTTATAAAAGGGTCTGTAAAAGTCATTAAAAATTTTAATTATTAAAGGAAAAGAATTGTTAAAATTAACAGTATTTTAGCCACCCAATAACATATTTCTCCCAATCATATTGCAAGTTATAAAATGGCCTAAAGCTTAAGTTATTCTCTAATGGTAAGTCAAGGGGGAAATGTATGCTTTTCTCAAGGAAAATGTTACTTTTATATTAAGGTTTCTAATAACATACAGCGACATCTAGTGAAGGTAAACTGGTATGGCAATCCATTGGTGTAACTAACAGGTGTCAAACTCCACCATCAGTTATGGTCTATAGGACCCCTACTAATGGTGGTAATCTTAATACTCACATTCTAGCCCAATATTTTAAACCTTATTTTAAAATTTCTCTCTTTTCGCCTAGAAGCAATCAAACAACAAATGGTGCTGCAAGCAAATCCACACATAAACATGCCATTCTTCAGAGAATCCTTAAATCAACCTCAGGAGAAGACCCAACTGCTCTTCCCGCACACGATGCCCTTTTTCAGCAGGAAGTAGCCAGAAAGAATCATCATCCAACACCCCCTAACAGCAGTTAGGTTTGCTTCTCTTGAGGTGGGGAATAATATGGGAGTTGTTAAGAAATAGTTTTTAGGCAGCTAGAAAGGGTAAAGTTCTTAGTGGAAATTTTCCTGTAATAAGAAGCAACCCCCTGAAACATTTCTTCTCTAACAGAAAAGGAGGCTTGAAGGCCCAGGCTGGCAGGCTTTGATATGCAAATGCCGGCAATTAAAAAATGGGTCCACTCAATATGGCGATTCCCGCCTTCTTCTCCTTGTCACCAGGTATGACAAGTGTCATGGCCATCTCCAGATAACACCATGTGTTCAAAACATAATAGTGACCCACATTTGCATATTAAAGGACTAAGGTGGGAGGGCCAGGTTTTCTGTGGGCTATGTGAATGACACACCTGGTCAAACCAATCCCCTGGGCCCTACACAAATCAGACACTGCCTCCTCCAGCATCCCAACATAAGCAACCACTCTTCTGCCACACATGGGGTTTCTCTTTGTTAGAATCTTCCCTCCCTCTATCTCTGTATGGGGGAGCTGTTTTCTTCTTCCTTCCTTCTTTCTTGCCTAAGAAACTCTCCGCTCCTTAAAACCACTCCACATGTGTCTGTGTCATTTTATCTAAATCGGCGTGAGCCCAAGGACCCTGGAGTTCCTCCAGTCATCAGAGCTGTATCAGCAGCATTATTCACAAAAGGAATATGTGGAAACCCATATGTCCATTAGCAGATGAATTCAGAAACAAAATGTGACATATACATGTAATGGACAATTATTCAGCTTTCAAAATTTATAAAATTTTGATACATGCTACATGGATGAGTCTTTAAGACATTATGTCAATGAAATAAGGCAATCACAAATGTACAAATACTGTATGATTCCACTCCTGTGAAGTATGTAAAGTAGTCAAAATCATAGAAACAGATAGTAGAAAGGTAGTTGCCAAGAGCTGGGGGGACAGGGTCGAGGGAATTCATGTTTAATGGGGATAGTATCCGTTTTCAAAAAGAAAGAGATCTAGAAATCTGTTTCACAACAGTGTGTATATACTTAACACTATTGAACTATACATTTTAAAATGGTTGTGATGGTAAACTTAATGTTACGTGTTTTCCCCCAATAAAAAGAAAAATGGATTAGAGTTCTAGTGAGCAAAATGAAGATTCAATCCCCAATCTCTCTGATTCCCAAATCATGCACTTATAAGCACTACAATTTCTATTACTAAACACAATGAACCTGTACTCCCTCACTATGCTCATATTCTAGCCCAATATTTTAGACCTTCTTATAAACTTTTTCTCTTTTCATCTAGAAGCAATCAAACAAACGATGCTGCAAGCAAATCCACACATAAACATGCCATTTGGAAAACAACCAGAGGAGTGGGCAATTTCCTATTAGTGACCATTTCTAGAAAGGGCTCTAGGGGAACTTCCCCTGCAAGCCCCCCACTAGACTGCACCTAGATCTAAGTCAGTCCTCATACTTGCCACTAGTAACCTCACAGCAATGTGTATTTTGTTTTAATAAAGTAGCTGAACCCTCCTAAGTGTATTCCTATGCGTTTGAAATCTTAATTTAAAAAACTTGCTCTTTGGAAAAAAAAATTGTTTAAAAAAGAAATCCCACAAAATGTTTAAGATAGTATATTAGTCTGTTCTCATGCTGCTAATAAAGACATACCTGACACTGGGTAATTTATAAAGGAAAGAGGTTTAATTGACTCACAGTTTCACATGGCTAAGGAGGCCTCACAATCATGGCAGAAGGTGAAGGAGGAGCAAAGTCATGTCTTTCATGGTGGCAGGCAAGAGAGCATGTGTGGGGGAACTCCCCTTTATAAAACCATCAGATCTCATGAGACTTATTCACCGTCACAAGAACAGCATGGGAAAGACCTACCCCCATGATTCAATTACCTCCCACTGGGTCCCACCCACCACACTTAAGAATAATGACAACTACAATTCAAGATGAGATATGGTTGGGGACACAGCCAAACCATATCAACATCCTTCTTCACATGGCAGCATCAAGGAGAAGAATGAGTGCCCAGCAAAGGGGGAAGTGCCTTATAAAACCATCAGATCTCATGAGAACTAACTCACTATCACGAGAACTGGATGGGGGAAACTGCCCGCATGACTCAATTATCTCTACCTGGTCCCTCCCATGACACATGAGGATTATGGGAACTACAATTCAAGATGAGATTTGGGTGTGGACACAGCAAAACCATATCTGATAGCTATTTCAATAAAAGGCCACCAAGTTAAACTAAAAGGGTCTAAGATTGGTAAAAATGCAAAAAGTCTCTGGGTTCCCAACCAAATAAATAAATTGTTACGTTTTATACCACTAAATTTTGGAGTGGTTTGCTATGCAACAATAGAAAACTTATACTTACTTTAAAGTATAAAAATCTATTTTGTCTGATATTAATCCAGCTAAACTAGTTTTTTTAATTTCTTTATATTTTTCCATTCTTTTACTTTTGTTACTTATGTACGATATTTTACATATGTCATTTGTAAGCAGAATGTGTGTGTGTTTATATGTGTATGTGGTATGATAATCTTTGTCTTTGCTTTTAATTAATCTTTATCTTTGGTTTTTAATTGCAGTACTTAATCCCCCTACATATAATTACTTAGGTATTTTAGCTTATATCTTTTGTCTTAACATTGGCTTTCAAATTTGTTCTGGATTTATTAAATAAATCCTAAATATGTGTTTTTCTTTCTCTTAATTGCCTTCTTTTAGTTGATTGTGCTTAAAGTTCTGCTTTCCTCCCTCTGATTTTGTAATTTTATAGAAATATTATTTCATTGTATGCGTTTGCTTTGTACTGGGTCAACTTAGCTATACTAAAGTACCCTCGACCCAACTCTAAGGAGCCATGAACTTCAAGTTTTGTTATTCCTGTCAACATTTAGCTCAGCTACCCTGACTCATATTCACCCTTTCTGGAATCAACAGATTCTTTGAGGGGAAAAATATTTTATTTTATTTTATTTTATTTTATTTTAAATGTTTTATTTTTAGCTATTATGGGTACATAATAGTTATACATATTTATGGGGTACATGTGATATTTTGATACAGGCATACAATGTGTCATGATCAAATCAGGGTAACTGGGGTATCCATTACCTCAAACATTCATTAATATCATTTCCTTGTGTTAGGAATATTCCAATTCCATTCTTTAAGTTGTTTTAAAATATACAACGAATTATTGTTAATGACAGTCACCCTATTGTTCTGCCAATCATAAACTATATTTTTAAAAAATGAATATTAGCCATACATATACTTTTATTTTGCTAACCATTGTTAATGGTGTTTTATTTCCTTATGGATTGTGAGCCCATTTATGTATGGCTGATATTAATCTGTAGGAATCCTGAGGTATTCTGCTTGAAGTGACATTCCTCCAGATATAAATACTATTTGCTTCCATCATGCACCCTCATCTTTTACCAATCGGGGACAAGCGTAGCCTCATGGATTAGAATCCTAACCACATAGGTAACAAATATTCGGAGCCTAAATCCATAAGAGACCCAAAGTATAGTTATGAATTCTCAATGAGTATTTTATTCATTGGTTTTTCTTTTTATTTCATTTACCTAGAACTGAGAAGAAAACAGGTGATAATATGTTTTCTCCTTTTGCTTTAAAGAAGTGCATATTTGTTTTGTAGACCATCTTTCCAATTAGACTGAGGCAGTTAAATATTACTATTGTATATGAGGGTTGAGGGCTTAAGGGAGTTGTAACCTATCCTTTCACTGAGGATGTAGGTTTTTTGAAAAATCAACAATGTCAACAAGCTTTAGAAATTAAGATGCTTCACTTTGTAAACGTGAGTAGATGCTATATACAAAATAATGAAAACTTGATTAATTTGTATGAATGTGTTCATTGCAAATGCAAAACAGAATGGTTGGTAATTTCCATTGCCTCACTGAAATCAAGTTAAAGAGATACATTAATTTTAAAATAACAATGCATAAACTAAGACTTACCAGATTTTTGTCCACAACAATATGCATTTCAATATATCGAGGAAATAACTTAATAAAGTCAGTTTTCTGAAAAACACACGAGTCATGAGGAATTTACAAAAATTTACCTTCTCCTGAAATTATATTGAGAGATAAACTGAAAGATACATTGCTCCTGATTACGTAACGAGGCTGTTTTCAAGTACAAAATTTAGGTACTATTCAGAAGATTCCAGTTCAAAGTGCCCTGGGTAGTAAGACATTTCTATTAGACTTCTCAAGATATGTAAATACTCAGGTATCTTTTACTTTTATAATAATTGAAACAGAAATTTTCAGTTTATAATATAAAGCTTTGTTTTTTCTTAGCCTTTTCATAATTTTTACACTAATCTTTCATGCGAGCAGATTTTCTGCTACCAATTACTAGGAAGTTACTTTTGGCAAACAATGTAGTCTAGAAAAATATTAAAATTTACAACCAATGGCAATTTGCTAGAGCCAGACGTGTTATTTAAAGCAGTCTATAGGTCTTGGTAGAGAAAAAAAATCATCACTTTGCTTTACATGTACTTTATGTAAGTTGCTCATCCATTTTTGAACTCTCAACGGAGAAATCCAGGTTGTATAATATTCTCCCCTAAATTATCTGAGTAATTGAAGTAAAGGAATATTTTACATTAATTATCTAAATGTTCACATATGAAAATTAATGTTTCAGTTTCTTTTATACTGTATTCATATCTTTATATTTCTAAGATTAAGTTTTTGCTAAGCTTTCATCTAACGGCAAGCATAATGACAAACATAAGTTTATTCTCTTGCCATTTTAAAAGTCATGTAGGGCCCTCATTAAAAAGTAAAATAGTTTTAAGATTTGTAAGTCACCAAATCTTGGCTCTGAAAGTACTTTTTATGACACAAAATTATACTAAATTAAAATAAAAGAGTCAATACTTACTTCTGAACTTTTTCTGACTTGATACTCTGAATTAAACCAAGAATAAGTGTCATTTTCCTCTAAGAGAATATTAGTGTCAGCATATTTTTCTTCATAAATCTTGTGTATAAATCCTGATACAGCCTCCATTGGTTCAATTCCATATGAGATGTTTTTCAGCTGCATTGTTCCCCTGAGTGTTAAGACAATCGAAACAAGTCTGAAATGATTCTACTAAAACCATAATATTATAATGAGAAATTTGGGCCACAGTTTTTAAGATTTAAAGTGACCTTAGTTTTTTTTTTTTTACTTTTATCTCTTTATCTTTTGGGGTCTTTCTTACACCAGAACTAGACCACTATATCACAGGATACACATTACCTTACATTACACATCTGTGATTATCTTCAAGAAAGCATGGTAGTGGCATAGATCTGTGCACTTAAACAGGTTGAAACTCCTTTCTGTTACGTATATTTTCTAACCAGCCTGTAGAATCTCTAGGCAGTCTCTTCTTTAGTCTTTGATTCCTTCTCTTTGATACACTTAACTCTCCTCTGACACTTGATACCCTAAATCATTCATTTGTGTGGGCTGGATTGAAGGTACTATATACCTAATAATGACTGATTGCAGAGCCCGCATCCCTTTAGTCCCATGCATTCCACAATTGTCAATTATTCTAGGACATTAGGAAATTGGACAAGAATAGAATTTGAGAAAACTAAAAAAGTATGAGGAGACCAATCAATCTCCCTATACTCAAGTTTTCTTAAAGCCTAAAGCAGCAGATCCTGTCAGTATCAACAAGTAGCCTCTCACCAGGAACAGATACTGCTGGAATATCAATCCTATTTTATTAGTAATTTTGGTTCAGTCCTTAAGGAACTGAAATATAACAAAGGTGATTATAGAATTAGAACAGATACATGGAGAATTAATTCATAGGCTAGCAGGATATAATACTGGCAAATTGAGTATCTTTACGTAGTCTACAACCTGAGTCCTGAACATATGCTGAGAGTCACAAGAGAATTTGGAATACCCACAACATATCCATTATAATTGCAATCCATCTAGGAAAAAAAAAGAAAAATTAATGGATAACTTATTTTTAAAATAAACACCCCGTATATATTATTTATATTTATTTATATGTATTACTTTATATTTTTTATTTTTTACTTTAGCTACATTTACTATTTATTACTTTAGCTACATTTCTACTTTAATGTAACTGGCAATTACCTAATAAATTTGTGCCATGTAGAAATAAGCACCAGCCTGTTATTCAATTTCAACGAATATGTAAAATAACATTCTAGTAATTATAGAATGTTTGTCTTTTTAAAGAAATCTAGAATTACAAATACATAACAAAAAAAACCTAATTCTTACCTGAACTAGCAGAGGTTTGGAATGACGGATGTCATTTTTGTCATAAGAATTAATAACAGAAGCTGAAGATAAAATTGATCTAGGCAAAAATAATAAAAACATGCTCAAGTTGTGAAACAAGGTAGAAAAAATATTCATATACAAATTTTCTTTTTACTGAAAAATTTAAAGTAGTGCTAATCTACTTGTTTTATCCTATTGTCCATGTATTTCTAGCACTTAAACTGAATTAGGTGCTTAGTGAGACATTTTAACTAGAATGACATACAATACAAAAATGCAGATAAATGAGCAACTCAAATTGCTAGAGACATGAAGAAGAAATAGCATAGGTCCCAATTTCCAGCATAGAACTTTCTAATCTTTGTCTATTTCACTCATTGATTTTAGATTTTATACCCAAATTTCAAAATTAAAGGGTAAGGTTAGGACAGTGATACGGTTTGGCTCCGTGTCCCCACCCAAATCTCATCTTGTAGCTCCCATAATTCCTACATGTCATGGGAGGGACCCAGTGGGAGATGACTGAATCATGGGGGCGAGTCTTTCCCATGCAGTTCTTGTGATAGTCAGTGGGTCTCCTGAGATCTGATGGTTTTAAAAACAGGAGTTTCTCTGCACAAGCTCTCTCTTTGCCTGCTGCCATCCACGTAAGAGGTGACTTGCTCCTCCTTGCCTTCCACCATGATTGTGAGGCCTCCCCAGCCATGTGGAACTGTAAGTCCAATAAACCTCTTTCTTTTGTAAATTGCCCAGTCTTGGGTATGTCTTTATCAGCAGTGTGGAAACAGACAATGTAGAAACAGAAAATGTAGAAAACAAACAAAATGTAGAAAGAGTTACTTGGTCTCACTACAAATTCATATTTGCTAAGCTTTGCTAAGGGCCAATTTCTTCTCAATAACTCTGGTCAGAATTGTATTTCCCTCAGTAACTATTCAAAAACTTGACACTACTCCTGTCAATCATCCCACAAAACCCCCATGTTCCCTCACTGCCAGATCACCTGTTCCCATCTGTACTCCTTATCTTTATTGCCAGAAGGTTACTGCTTTCATTCAGAACAAACCCTTACACTGGTGCTATAGATACCATCCTGTGCCATATACGGAGGACACTACTTTTTCTCTCCTATAATTTTGAACTCTTGTGCTCTACTGGATTTTTATCACAATGCTATTTAAAATGATACTAATAAGTCATTATTATCCTAAAGAACTCTTTCTTGACCCCATGTTCTACTGTGGCTATTCCTTATGTACATTTTTTTCAATTCTTAACAGATTTCATCAAAAGAATTGTCTACACACAATTCCTTCACTTTCTCAATTCTTATTATCCCTGAAACTTCCCTGGAAAAGGTCCACAAATATTAGAATGCCAATTCCAAAAGGCATTTTAAAAAATCATTTTTACATTGGACCTCTAGCTTCTTTTTGAAAACTGTGGCCACTCAGTCCCCTCACTTAATTTACATAACACTCCATTCTTCTGCTATTCTTCCTACCTCTTTGGTCCCTCCAGCTTTATCTTCCATGTTGGCTGCTGTTTTTGTTCAACCTATCCCAGGAAACATTGCCATTTCCCAAGGTTCAGTCTTTAGCCACGATCTATTTATAAGCACCCTACGTAAGAGCACTCATTAAAAAAAACACAGCCAAGCTATCGCTTTCTGCTCGATCTATATACCTATAGCTAAAACTATTTCCCAATATTCCTATTGAATATTTTCAGAGATTCAAATTCCTAGCCACATATGGCCCAGGATGGCTTCTAATGCGGCCCAATGCAAATTTGTAAACTTTCTTAAAACATTATGAGATTTTAAAAATTTTTTTTAGCTCATCAGCTATCATAAGTGTATTTTACATGTGGCCCAAAACAATTCTTCCAGTGTGGCTTAGGGAAACCAAAAGATTGGACACCCCTGATCTAGAGGAAAAAACACACTTGGATATCTCACATGTGCTAAAAAACCGAAATCATCCCTTCCTCACACAAATATATCCCCTGTTCATATTCCTCAGTTAATTATGCTATAGGCTATTCATTTTCTTGAGCGACAACTAAATTATCTGAAATTCCTCACTGTTTACCAGTCATTCTACCAAATCTGTATTGAGGTCCACCAATTTTTCTTTCAAGTGCTATCACTGGTGCCATTGTTCAAACCACTGCCGTTACTCACCTAAACTGTATAGTGATATAATTGATCACCTTAACTCTAACTTGGTCCCCTCAAAAACAGCCTAAAAGATTCTATGTGGCTACATAAGTACATACTTAAAACCATTTTTGGCTCCCAATATCTGACCACAGCATTCTGAATCTTCTACAGCCTGGCTCCTACCTACCTTTCCCGAATCTTTTACCTCTATTTTTCAGAAAATTTGTGCTTCAATAATTCACATTGAATTGTTCACTGTGCACATCAGAAAAGCCACCCTGTCTCACACCTCTGTGCCTTACCATGATTTCTTCTCTAAACAGAATGTTGGCTGGGTGCAGTGGTTCATGCCTATAATCCCAGCACTTTGAGAGGCCAAGGAGGGAGGAATGCTTGAGGCCAGGAATTCAAGGCCAGCCTGGGCAACATGGTGAAACCCCATCTCCCCATCTCTACTAAAAATACAAAAAATTACCCAGGCATGGTGGTGCACACCTGTAGTCCCAGCTATTTGGGAGGCTGAGGCACGAGAATTGCTGGAACCCAGGAGGTAGAGGTTGCAGTGAGCCAAGATCACTCCACTGCACTCTAGCCTGGGCAACAGAGCAAGACTGTCTCAGAAAAAAAAAAGTCCCCCTGTCCTGCCCCTCTTCTTTACATAGCTCTGTCTCTTCCCTTAAGATACAAACAATCTCTTACCTCTTCCATAAAAGCCTTTCCTGACTTCCAAGGAATACTATTTACACATTTATCATATTACCATATTATAATAAAATTATTTGTTTTTCTATTAAGGTGTCTGAATGTATCTTTCTTTATTATAAATTCTTTTTTTTTTTTTTTTGAGACGGAGTCTCGCTCTGTCACCCAGGCTGGAGTGCAGTGGCCCGATCTCGGCTCACTGCAAGCTCCGCCTCCTGGGTTCACGCCATTCTCCTGCCTCAGCCTCTCCGAGTAGCTGGGACTACAGGCGCCCGCCACCACGCCCGGCTAATTTTTTGGATTTTTAGTAGAGCCGGGGTTTCACCGTGGTCTCGATCTCCTGACCTCGTGATCCGCCCGCCTCGGCCTCCCAAAGTGCTGGGATTACAAGCGTGAGCCACCGCGCCCGGCCTATTATAAATTCTTTAACAGTGCAATATGTTTTATTCTCTTTTGCATGCCTAGGACTTTACTCAATACTCAGTATAGAGTAGGTATCAATATATTTGAATCAAAATGATTCATTCTACTTATACATACTTTTAGAAATTAAGAAGCCAAAGTATTAAAATTTAAAAGGACAAACTAATTACTCACTGCTTTTTGAGATGGACGAAATATGGCTTTCCTTCTATTGTAATCATATAAACAACCTATAACAAAATTATTAGAAAAATTCAATAATAACACATGCCAAATACTGTATCTTCTCCAAATTAGAGTTTAAAATATTGACAAAATGAATAACAACCTGTAACCATTATATTGGCTTTCCTTCCCACACAGATACTTGGAGCTTCAGAATTCTGCATTGAGAACTAAGTGATAAAGCACACATTTGCCTGCTATTCACTATTACTCACACTTCTGAGGGAGAAGCTTACTCGATGATTATTATCTTTCAGTTCAGACAGACCCCACCGTCAAGGATGTTCACCTCAATGGGTCCTTGTGAGGACCCATTGGTTGCTTACCTAGAGCTCTCCTGGAAGGTAAATTGTCCTGCTCATTGAAAGAGACCCTTCCAAAAGATAGAAGTACAAGAAATGTAATATACTTCTAGCAATATAACATCAAAAGCCATTGCATTTTACTTATCTGTGTGAACAATCAAACTCCCCTGGAATAGAATGTAGGAGAGAATACAGGGAGACTAAAGACATGTCTAGAGAACACCATAGAAGATAATGGAAAATGCAATGGTCATTAAATTATGTATTTGGTTAATTTAAGAAATAGCATTTAACAGTTTTCAATTCCTCAACTTTAGACTGGAGCATAACAAGCTACTTTGATTCAGGTAAATTGCTCAGTGAGGAATTGGTTGAATGGCATTCTGAAAAGAAGTATAAGTGGAATTTGGAAGGGATCTTTAAAATCGTGCCCTCTAAAATCCTTTTATATTAAACAAATAAGATTAAAATTAAAGGATAATATGAAAGCACTAATAAAATTTAAAATCTACATATTTTACAAAGCTAAAACAAAAAAAACTAAAATAAACCAAAAATGTACAAAATCAACCAATAGAAGGAAAAAACTCTCAAAAGACACATTATGCAGAGCCTCCACATCTTTTCATATACAATATCCAACTGATATAAGCTGAATTGTAACCCCCCTAAAAATTCATTAGATGAAATGCTAATCCCCAGCACCTCAAAATGTGACCATATTTGGAGATAGGGTCTTAATGGCTGATGTCATTCTTAATTGTGAGAACTATGAAAGTTATCCTATTAAATCAAGAATAAGGCAAAGGACTTCCCTTCTCTCCAGTACTTTTTAATATCACACTGAAAGTCCTAGCTAATGCAATAAAGCAAATAAAGCAAATAAAATGGATACAGATTGGCTAGAAATAAATGTGTGTCCTTATTCGCAGATTACATGATTGTCTATGTAGAAAATCTGAAAGAATCACCCAAAAAAAAACCCTGGAACAAATAAACAATTGTGGCAAGATTGCAGGATACAAAGTTAATATTAAAAACTCATTATCTTTCCTTTGTACCAACAATGAACAGGTAAGAAGTGAAACACACAGTGTCATTTACATTTCACTCTGAAAAATGAAATACTTAGGTAGAAATACAGCAAAATATATATTTAGGAGAAAAACTACAAAACTAATGCAAAAACTCCCAAAGAACTAAATAAATGGAGGGATATTCCATGTTTATAGATAGAAAGACTCAATATTGTCAAGATGTCAGTTCTTTCCAACGTCATCTATAGATCGATGTAATCCCAATGAAAATATCAGCAAGCTATTTTATAGACACCAACAAACTGATTCTCAACTCTATATGTAGAGCCAGAAGACCCAAAATAGCCAATATAATATTGAAAGTGAAGAACAAAGTTGGAGAATTGACACCACCCAACTTCAAGACTTAGTATAAGGCCAGGCGCAGTGGTGCACACCTGTAATTCCAGCACTTTGGGAGCCCAAGGCAGGTGGATCACCTGAGGTCAGGAGTTCAAGACTAGCCAGGCCAACATGGCAAAACCCTGTCTCTACTAAAAACACAAAAATTATCTGTGCATGATGGCGGGCACCCGTAATCTCAGCTACTCAGGAGGCTGAGCCAGGAGAATCACTTGAACCTGGGAGGCAGAGGTTGCAGTGAGCCAAGATCATGCCACTGCACTCCACCCTGGGCAACAGAGTGAGAGCCTGCCTCAAAAAAAAAATAAAAGATTTAGTATAAATTTACAGTCCCCAAAGCAGGGTGGTGTTTGCAAAATCATAGACAAACAGTTCAAAGAAATAGAGATCCCAGAAATAGATCCACATAAATATGGTCAATGGATCTTTGACAAAGAAGCAGAGGCAAAACCACGTTTTTAAAAGAAAGTATTTTCAAAAAATTGTACTAGAACAACAGTATTGCCACATGCAAAAAATAAAAATAAAAAAGAATCTAGACACAGACTTTAAATCCCTCACAAAAATTAACTCAAAATGGACCACACACCTAAATGTAAAATGCAAAAACTGTAAAACTACTGGAAATGTTCACTAGAAAAAAAGAATAAAATACATTGGGTGGGACCACTGTAGAAATTATGTTGCTATCTAAATGAAACAGACTATAACTGCAAGCAAATTCTACAAAACAGGGAAGTGTTAGGGGAAGCCAAATCATCAGGAAGCTGTAATTTAAGAAGGAAGTATGTAATTTAGATGCTTATAATTTATTTCAGGTGAACAACAGATAATTTTAGTATAAGTAAGCCTCATGTAGTATTTCTCTTTTATCTTTATGTACCCATGCATTTAACTGGGTATTCTATATTTTTATTTACTAAATCTTATAACTGTGCATCCTTAGGCACTTTTACTTTTGCAGGTCCTACTCCATATGATACCAAACATATTCAAATAAAATCAAATCCCACAATAATTATAATTTTCTGTTGCTAAAATATATTACAATGTAAATTTTTAAATCATTATAGTTAAAAGAAACACACTGAATTTCCATATTATAAATGCCTTTATAAAAATTCTAGAAATTAGACAAGTGAGGAATTCAAAGATTATCAGTGATAAACAATGGAAAGGGAGAGTTGGTATTATTAATCTCACGAAAAACGAAATTAAACAAAGATGTAATGTCACCTCTTCTTTCCAATCAGAAAGGGAAGCTGTCATAGGGCTCATACTCCACAGCATAGCTAGTAATTCACTTGGGAGGCAGCGAGGAGGGGTGTTCAAAGCTGCATGATAAGCATGTTGGTAAATAAAACTCAGCTACTAGAGGAAGAAAAGGTAAAGAAAGGGTATATGGGGAAGGGGAAATGATATAAATAGTATATCCTTATGTGAAACAGAGAGGAAAGATTTCTGAAACCATTAAACGGAAAAAAAATAAATTTGGAGGCCCATAATTACTAAATAACAATAGATTATCTTATACTGGAAGAAGCCATGTGAGAAGTATTCTCCTGCCAAATTATTAGAGAAGGAACATTCACTACCATCCAATCTCGGACTGTGAAATTGATGTGATCATTAACAGATAAGCCTGTCCAGAGGTCATCACCATTCAGATCCTCACTGACTTAGAAAAAGCTAAGACAAATCACTAGGGGATCACTAGGGCTAGAACTAGGATACCAGAAAACTCAGTTATCAAGATAAATCATATCTTAATGCAACCTTTTTAAAAATCAATGCAAAAAAACACCATGATGAAAAAAGTATCAAAATTTTCAAGACAGGCAGGATCTGATCCTGTAGTTACATGATTCATTTCACTTGCCTCACTCTAATCCTGATCCCGGGAGGGATCCAGGTTTTCTGCTACCTCCTTAAATTTCAAACTTGGGGGATCCTACACTTAGCATTTTGGCCCCAAGGGATCTTATCCCTAAAATCCTTCATCATCAACAGAAACACACACAGTCTCACACATTCGTAAACATCAAAATGTTCCCTCTTGTGAACCTGTTCTCAGCTGTCAGCTCTACCCCCAAGAAGTGCAGTCCTGCCCACATTCAGCACTTTTGGTCTTGACATTAAACGCAACTTAAACAACATTTCATAGTAAAAATATTGTTAAAATTACATTATGTTCTGGATCTGTTTTTGCATCCGATGATGAAACCTTCTCTGGAATTGTGGTCTGCAGGAAGATTTTATGAGGATCTAAAAATAAATAGAAACTATGTTATTTTGATACCTGTGATCTTATGTTATTCATTTCTAACTCTGATTCTGCATTTGTTTCTCTACATTAGCAGCTATTTTTAAAACAATCTACACATCTCGCCCTTTCCACTGTCTTTCTAGTCATTCTTACCTACAAATTTCTGACCCCTGGTCAAGATCTCAAATTTTTATTCCCATTCTCCCCTGAAAATCCCTCTCTCAATACACACACACACACACACACACACACACACACACACTCACAGTTGGCACTGGCACAGCTAAGTTAACGCTAAGTGCCAAATTCGGTGTTGTAAACAGATGTGGAAATGAGAAAACACAGATGCATCAAGCAAGATTTTGCAGGGACGAATATAGAATATTGAATACAAGGATAATCTGCACTTTTCAATGGGGCAGGTGGAGGATAACAGTTGCCAAATCAGTAAATCCTGGATAGATAGCTTTTTTACAGTGATGCAATTATTCGTAGAGTAGCAGAATTTGGTATGTGGAAAAAACCACATATTTCGTTTTTGTTCATTTTCTGCATCAGGAAGCCATCCCAGGGAAGTAAAACGATTTTCTGTCGGAGGCTGCCTCTCTGCCTTTTTGGCCACAGACCTTGAAGCAAGGGGCCAGGAGAAAGCGGGAGAGCGTGGAGCCAGGGTAAAGTCTGGGCTGGACCTGGGCCATGAAAAGAGAGAACAAGGTCTCCCTCAGAAGCTTGGATTCCTGGACTTACTGAGGTCTGCATGCATCCCACCAAGTCCAGTGAGAAGCACCAGAAGAAGGAACATGGCTCGCTGTCTTGGAGCCCTGGCGATGAACAGCAGTTGAGACGTTGAGACCTGGAGAGGCGCAGCTCGCGCAGGGCTGACCGCGCGTGAAGCGGCCCAGGGAGGCTGCAGAGAGGAAAAGCGCACAGACGAAGCGGGAGGTGATTGGAAGTAGGTAACGCGCTGCTGGCAGGCAGCAGAGCACTCAAGAGAAGCGTCTCAGCATTCATACGCCAGTCAGTTTATTGTTAAGAAAATGTGGCACATATACACCATGGAATACTATGCAGCCATAAAAAATGATGAGTTCATGTCCTTTGTAGGGACATGGATGAAACCGGAAACCATCATTCTCAGCAAACTATCGCAAGGACAAAAAACCAAACACCGCATGTTCTCACTCATAGGTGGGAATTGAACAATGAGAACACATGGACACAGGAAGGGGAACATCACACACCGGGGCCTGTTGTGGGGAGTGGGGAGGGATAGCATTAGGAGATATACCTAATACTAAATGACGAGTTAATGGGTGCAGCACACCAACATGGCACATGTATACACATGTAACAAACCTGCACATTGTGCACATGTGCCCTAAAACTTAAAGTATAATAATAATAAAATTTAAAAAAGAAGAAGAAAGGATTCCTAATTGTCAATTCTTAGGTTAGGGTGGTGCCTGGTGAGGCTTTTGCTTATATCTTTTACTTAGACCATCGCTTTTTTAATTAACTTCCAGTTACAGTGAGAAAAGAAACAAATATAAAAATATTCTGGTTCCTGACAGCAATCAAGTTTCTTCCCATTACATTTATATACCATGCAAACAGTTTAGCTAGAACCAGGCAAAATGAATGTTTGCAGAAAATGTTGCAAACGCTGTGATTTTAACATTCCATGGTTAGAGACACCATTATAGGGCAGCTATTGAATGCAGAACAGCCCATGCAATCCTTGCTCAGACAGACTTCCAACAAATCTTCTCTAATGTCCCAAACTATTACTGCTACATTCTGTGTAATCCTGCAGTCCCTAGCTTTTACTTCTTTATTCAGACCTTTTAAAATTCTGCTTCTAGTAGAAGCAGAAACAGTTTAGTTTATTGGGTCCATACGCACTGTTTCCTTTGCAAGTCCTAGCACACATCATATTAAATACACTAAAATACAGCCACATCCCCACATTAACTGTAAATTTTCAGTAAAAATCTGAAAGCGTGTTTATAAATATGCTTTGAAATTACTTGGATGCAAATCTAAGGGACGTTATCAGCAGAAGAACAATAATAAAATCTTTAAAAAGAACCAAGAGACCAAGAAATAAAGTCACAAGACATGAAATTAATAGTAGAATGGATACAATTGCTTAATGAAGCAGGAATTTGGAATATGATATTGGCAAACTCTGACAGAAAAGAATAAGGAAAGAAAAAGGTAGGAATGCAAAAATAAAGTTATATGGAAAATAGAAATAGAACTGTGTGTATCTAGAGAATAGCATTTCCCCCCAAAAAAAGAGAAAAATCAAAATAGGAGGAAATATTTAAAGAAATAATGAAAAAAGTTTCTGTACATTTAAAAAGTTAGAGAATGACCTTAGATTGAAAGAACCCAGAGATTGCAACTGGGTATTGAAGAGGAAAACACACACACCTGAAATTTAAAATGATGCCAAAGAGAAAATCCTAGAATCTTCTAAAGGAAAAGAACAGGTTGCCTACCAAGGAACAAGAATCAAATCAACATTCATAGCCATACTGAACACATGAAATCAATGGGTTGATATTATTAAATTGTTAACTGAAAAGAAATCTGAAATATTATTCAAATGTGAGGGCATGAGTTTTAAAATTTTCTTCAATATATAAATTCAAATAAAATTTGACGTAAAGATACATATCAGAAAGGCATTTCATAGAAGAAACCACATGATAAGGAAAACAGAAGATTATATTAAATGATGTCACAGTAACAGCAATCAAATATCTTTCCAGAGTTTGTTTTTATGTGAGAGAAAAATACTACATCAAATAATGAAAACATATATATCTAATAACCTAGAAGCGTATTTTTAGACAATATCTATGATGGGAAGAATGGAGAGGGGCAATGTCAAAATGATAATGTTCTCAATTTGAAACATTCTAACATGTATTTATATAACTAAATAGCTTTAAAATATATCAACAAAAATTGATAGGAATATAGGGGAAAGCTGGCAAAAGTATCATCAGGATTGGAGATTGAAACACATCTCTAATAATTATTGATAGATCAAGCAGGCAAAATTTAACAAAAATACATGAGAGTTAGATGACTCAAATAAGCATGATCTAATAAACATTTGTACAATTCTAGATGAACTGTAGAGAACACACATTCTTCCCAACCACCCACGAAATATTTACAAAATGATCATGTCCTAGGTTTTATACTATTTCACCAATTTTAAAGAATAAGCATGTAATTGGGTTTATGTTTTCAATTATATTGATAATCACTATATATTAAGTGAACCATTTAGTCAATTTAATATTAAGGAATTATTGATATAGTTGGATCGTAATTAACATTAACTTTCCATTTGCCCTATCCTTTTTTTTCTCTCCTTTCTTGCCTTCTTTTGGATTGATCATTATTATTTTATTTTCCTACTTTATTGACATGACAGCTATGTAGTTTTTAAATTTTTCTTTTAGTGGTTACCTTAGAATTATAGCATTTAGTCAAGATAATGTCCCTATCTTAATGTCTACTGATTATCAACCTTAATTACATTTACAAAGTTCCCTCACAGAAATACCTAGTTTTGTGTTTGATTGAATAACTAGGGAACAGGAATTTTGAAGGAACATCTTTAGAACTCTGCCTGCAATAATGTCTTCCAGTCCTTCGGGTCCTTATCAACCAGGTTTAGATGTGATTCTTCAGGTGTCATTCTTTGAGGATGAGGTGGTATGGTGTTTTAACAGGTCTTTTAGGTGGTAAAAAGGTACAGTCCCCCCGAAACTGCCATAATGTATACAAACTTTGAATTTCTGTTGCTAGGTGTTGCTAGAGTGGCAAACAAATTTCACCAAGTCTTTCCACAACCCAAGATGCCTAACCTGAATTAGGTCACCTGCAACCTGAAAACCCCTAAAGTTATACAGGGAAATAAGAGTGACGTTGAAATGATGCATGAGGTTTATCTCTCCATACAAGAAATCGCTAGTATCCTGGAACCTCACCTCTTATGAAATGCTTTCCTAGGACCTTAAAGCTGCTATATGATTTATGGCTGGCTCCATCACCCTCACATCCAAATGCATAAGGATGGCAAGCACGTAGAACCCAGTCTGTTGGTACGGATTTAAAGAGAAAGGTGAAGGAGCCTAGTCAAGTAGGTAGAACTGTCAAGTACAGTACTCATGAAATGTACCTGGATGCTAAAATTTCATCAGGCTGCTCCTTATAATTTCTGTTACTCGTCTGTGCCAAATAGTTTAGCAAACCTGTCTGGCATTCTAATGGTTGGAGAAATTTGATCAGCATTGAGCTGGTCTAATTCCTATACACTCGAGTTTCTGACATTTCTAATAGAATTGAAAAACTAATTTCCTATATGGATGCCCACCACGTTTCTAGAATATATTGACCTTGAACAATACTGTTGATGTGCAGACAAAACCTATAGACTCTCTGACACGACAAACGCACTGAAAACAATGAAGAAAAGGAGTGAATAAAATGGATATGAAGAAAAGAATATTGCCTTTTGTGGGGCCCAGCCAAGATGATTCCTATGGCAGCTTGAGAACACCTTCAAGTAGCTCATGAGTGTGAAGTTAGCTACAAATTAGTTGTTGCTCCAGACATCCTCTGTTTCCTAAAATTATTGACCCATACTATCACTGACAGATAGATTGCAATGGGTCACTCTTTGTTATATCCATAAAGCAGAAAGTGTGTGACAACTTTAGCTAATTCTAATTTGGTTTATGCAGAAAGCAAATTCTTCAGCAGCTAATTATCCATGATTCCACAACGCCTGTTCAGAAAACACATTTTTGCACCTGTCGTCTGTCTTTGAAGAAGGCATATGTATGCCTGAGGTTGGCAGGGCTAGACGAAGGGTCTAGGCAGTTCATCTGGATTCAGGAAAGTGAACCTGCATGGCTAAGCCAATAAATTGGAGAGAGAGACTTGCAAATGTAGTGGCTGGAAAAAACAAAATTCCTCTCTTTAATTCCTCCTGGAGTTAACCTACTGCATGCAAATAGCTGTCATTCTAGCTGAAATGTATTGTAGACCAGCACTAGCTGGTTATAATGTTGGGTGTGAAATCTGTCTTCATCTGTGTCCACAGAGAACAACACGCCAGCAAATAAAACATAAATACATGGAAACATCTCATGCTCACAGATTGGAAGATTTAATATTGTTAAGGTGACAGTACTACCAAAAACTATCTACAGGTTCAATACAGTCCCTATCCAAATCCCAAAGTGGTTTTGTTGTTGTCTTTTCTTGTTTCTTTTTGGGGGTTTTGTTTTTTGTTTATTATTTTTGTTTCTTGCAAAAATAGGAAAATCCATCCTAAAATCCAATTGGATATTTCAGGATTCCTTCAAAGAAGTTAAAATTTATACCAAATATGTTTGACTCCATTAAATGTTGTGAAGAAGCTACTTCTAAAATACATTAGTTAAATATTCAACTCCCATAAACGGAATCTTCTATCACCATTAACTTACAGAGAGAAATAATTAGAAAACCGATAGAAATGTAAAAGACTGGGATCTGAAACGCTTACCTTAGATTTTCATCACTTAAAGATAGGATTGGACACATTCTTACAGAAAGCATTTCTGAAATGAGAGACACCAGCAGGAAACTGAATGGAAAGGATGCCTTCAGCCTCACAGCCTCCTCCAGAGCATCCAGCAACACATAAGAAGCCCGTGAGACTCTTGGCCCTTTCTTGAACTTATGAAAAAAAGAAAAGTTCTTGGATATTATGAAATGATGAGGCTCACTAAATATCCGGATTTCCAGAAACCATAAGCAAATACCTTCATGTATGTGTCGAAGAAGTTATTCATGACAGTCTTTACCAATTGCAAAGAATATAATCCTCCTGAGAATGAATCCTGCAAATGATAACTGCTTCACTGAAATTAAGGAAGATAGATTGACAATCCATTATTTTCTTATCTTTCTTCAAAACTAACTCGTGTACTTACTGAATGGCGGCTTCATTTTAAAACAAAATTGGATACATAAAAGGAAGATCATTGCACGCTGTTACAGTTATCACTTTAAAAAAGAAATGTATTCTAGATTTTCAGATATACATTTAAATTAAAGCCATAGAATATTTTTATTAAGGCCAGGCGCGGTGGCTCACGCTTGTAATCCCAGCACTTTGGGAGGCCGAGGCGGGCGGATCACGAGGTCAGGAGATCGAGACCACAGTGAAACCCCGTCTCTACTAAAAATACAAAAAAATTAGCCGGGCGTGGTGGCGGGCGCCTGTAGTCCCAGCTACTCGGAGAGGCTGAGGCAGGAGAATGGCGTGAACCCGGGAGGCGGAGCTTGCAGTGAGCCGAGATTGCACCACTGCACTCCAGCCTGGGCGACAGAGCGAGACTCCGTCTCAAAAAAAAAAAAAAAAGAATATTTTTATTAAATAGATTAAAATACACTTACTATTACTATAAATTTTCTATGGCATATCCATTAGCTGAATATTTAATACAAAATGATCATTGAATAATAGATTATAAAACCACAATCTGAGAGACTGAGACAAAATTACCATACCAGGAATGTTTTCTAATGGAGTGTGAACGTTTATTTCTATTCTATTCTGGAAGAATTCAGGTAAAAAAAAATTAAAAGTCCTCAAAAACATGAGATAGGTACATTTGAAGTATTATTGTATATATTTTATAAATACTTGTACAGTTGAGGTCCGTTGAGCAATTCTCAATTCCCAGAAGTCAACTGCTTTGGTTACTAATACATCCTGAAAAAAATGCAGAATTTCATAAATACCCCGGGTTTTTTTTTTAATTTCGTTTTTTTCTTATTATACTTTAAGTTCTAGGGTACATGTGCAAAACATGCAGGTTTGATACATAGGTATACATGTGCCATGTTGGTTTGCTGCACCCATCAACTCATCATTTACATTTGGTATTTCTCCTAATGCCATCCCTCCTCCCTCCCCCCCTCCCCCCTCCCCCCAACCCACGACAGGCCCTGGTATGTGATGTTCCCCGCTCTGTGTCCAAGTGTTCTCATTGTTCAATTCCCACCTAAAAGTGAGAACACGTGGTGTTTGGTTTTCTGACCTTGTGATAGTTTGCTGAGAATGATGGTTTCCAGCTTCATCCATGTCCCTGCAAAGGACATGAACTCATCCTTTTTTACAGCTGCATAGTATTCCATGGTGTATCTGTGCCACATTTTCTTAATCCAGTCTATCATTGATAGACACATAAATACCCATTTTTTACAATGTTATATAACATCAATTTGTGGATGTATAACCATTATGTTAACATAAGTTTTTCTCTAGAAAAACATGTAATATATTTGATTTTGCTTCTGCAAGATATGATTTCAAAAATTAACTTCCAAGTCCGTACAGCTGTAAATCTGAGTCTGAAATATAATCACATGCTTTAATAGAAAGGTGTACATTATCTATAGGTGAGTTATTATTTATTTTTCCAATAAATAAGGAACAGTTTTGACATTCTTAAATATAAGAAACATCTTAATGGCATCTAAATTCCCAATGAAGAATGACAAAACATGACTTCTATTAAGTATGTTGGAAATGGTTTCTAAAGATGTATCACATCAGATCTGCTTTTTATCCTCTGAAGTTCGTTTGTTTGTTTTAATTTTTAATTGTCTTATTGAAGTGGCATCGTTGTCTGGGGTAAATACCTGAGGTTCACCGTCTTGCACCAAGGAAATTGAGTATGCAGACACAAGAAGCAGGTTTAGGAGCGGAGGTTTAATAGGAAAAAGAAAGAGAAAGGAGAACAGCTCTCTCTCTGGTTGTTTTTTTTTTTTTTGAGACGGAGTCTCGCTCTGTCGCCCAGGCTGGAGTGCAGTGGCGCAATCTCGGCTCACTGCAAGCTCCGCCTCCCGGGTTCACGCCATTCTCCTGCCTCAGCCTCTCCGAGTAGCTGGGACTACAGGCACTACGCCCGGCTATTTTTTTTGTATTTTTAGTAGAGACGGGGTTTCACCGTGGTCTCGATCTCCTGACCTCGTGATCCGCCCGCCTCGGCCTCCCAAAGTGCTGGGATTACAAGCGTGAGCCACCGCGCCCGGCCCCAGCTCTCTCTCTTATGAGAGAGGGGGGAAGCCAGAATGGGACTTCCGACCCACTTTGGAGTGCTCAGGGTTTTATAAACAGGTTTGAGGTGGTGTGTCTGATTTACATAGGGCCCAAAGATTGGTTGGACCAGGTGTGATGTTCACATAATGCACTGGGAAGCTAGCCACCCCACCCTAATCTTTTATTATGCAAGTGGAGTCTCTACTTGGCCTGTGCTATGTTGCCTGCTCCTTACTGTGCACGTGGCTGACAAGGGAAGGGGAAGATGGAGCCACCATTTTGAACATGCCTAGTGCCCAGTTAGCCCCTTTCCTATTGGCACATCTGACAGCATTCACCTGTGCAAGCTTCTAGCTTGCCTTTTTATGTTTGCATTTCGATTTTACAGGCTGCTCTTTGTTAGAAAAGAAAATGATCTGGGGGCTGCTTTTCGTTAAAAGGAAAATCTTACTGAGGACTTCCTTACCGTTACTATTTGCCTAAATAATTTCTTCTTTTTTTCTTTTTCTTTTTTTTTTTTTTTTTTTGAGACAGAGTCTCGCTCTGTTGCCCAGGCTGGAGTGCAGTGGCGCAATCTCGGCTCACTGCAACCTCCGCCTCCCAGGTTCACGCCATTCTCCTGCCTCAGCCTCCCAAGTAGCTGGGACTACAGGCACCCACCACAATGCCCAGCTAATTTTTTGTATTTTTTAGTAGAGATGGGGTTTCACCATGTTAGCCAGGATGGTCTTGATCACTTGACCTCATGATCCGCCTGCCTAATAATTTCTTCTTAACTCCTATATCACTATGACCTGATTGTGTCCTCCCCAAATTCACATGTTAGAGACTCAATTCCCAATGCAATAGTCTTGGAGAGGGGGAGACCTTTTGGAGCTGTTTAGGTCATGAGGGCAGCCCTCAAGAATGGGTTAATGCCATTATAAAAGGGCTTGTAATAGAGACAGTTTGCTCCTTTTATCACTCCTTTCATCCCTTCTGCTAAATGAGGACACAGCATTTCTCTCACTCAGAAGCTGCAGCAACAAGGCATCATCTTGGAAGCAGAGAACAGCCCTCACCAGACACCTAAACCTTCCAGTCTTGGTCTTGCACTTCCCAGCCTCAAGAACTGTGAAAAAGATACATTTCTATTCTTTATAAATTACCCAGTATCTGATATTTTGTTACAGAAGCACTAAGGGACTAAGACAGAAATTGGTACCAGATAAGTGGGGCATTGTATAACAAGTGCCTAAAACTGGGGGAGCAGCTTTGAAACTGGGTAACGGGTAGAGGTTAGAACAGTTTTGAAGTGAAAAATATATAAGCTAGAAAATATAGCCTACATTATTGTAAATGGAGCATTAAAAACATTCTAGTGAGAGTTCGAAAGAGAAGAGAGGTAGGAAAAAATCTCGTTCTTCATAGGTAGTACTTAAATTGTCATGAACAAACTGCTTGTAGAAATAAGGATAGTAAAGACTATTCTGATGAGGTCTCAGATGGAAATGAGAAATAAGGTATTAGAAACTAGAGGAAAAGCCGTCATTGCTCTAAAGTGGCAAAGAATTTGGCTGAATTGCGTCTGTAACCTAGGACTTTGTGGAAGACAGAACTGGAGAGTGATAAACTAGGATTTGTGCTGGAAGAAATCACAAAGCAGCAAAGTATTGAAGGTGCTATGTGTCTTCTTCTGGTCGGCTGTAGTAAAATGCCAGAGGAGATAAATGAGTTAAAGGTGAAATATATAATCAATAGGGAAGCAGGACATAAAGATTTGGAAAATTCTCAGCCTGACCATATAAAGAACAAAAAGGCTTATTTGGGAGAAAATACCAAGGGTGTGGCCAAATGAAATGCTTGATACGGAGATTATCGAGGATAGAAGGAAGCAAGATGCTATCCATTGAGACAGTGGAAAATTCTTGTACAAATTCATAAATGGCTCTAAAAGCATTTTGGAGATCTTTGACGCTGCTTTGCTCATCACAGGCCCAGAGTGCCAGGGTTTTGAAGGCAGGATGGTTTTAAGGGAGAAGCCTAGGACACCCATGGGACCTCAGGGCTGGATACCCAGGGCCACCTCAAATTTCCACTCCCTGCATTCTGGTGCAGTGCTCCATGGCCACCTCAGCTATGGCACAAATGGGCCGGGGTGGAGCTTCAACCACTTGTCTGGAGGATGCACATAGTAAAATCTGGCAGCCTCCACATGGTGCTAATTCTGTAGGTGCACAGCGTGAGTGAGCTGTGGGAGCATGGCCGTCTGCACCTGTATTTCAAAGGATGCCTCAGAGATCCTTGGGGCCCAGGCAGAGAACTGTCACAGAACCAGGGGTGCTGAATATAGTCCCTACTAGGGCAATGTCTAGCAGAGCCATGGAGTTAGGGCCACTGCAGAGGGTCTTTGCTAGGGCAATGTCTAATGGAGCAATGTGTATGACGCCACTCTAGAGAGCCCCCACTAAGCAATGTCTAGTGTAGCTGTGGGGACTGGGTCACCCTCAGGCCTCCAGCACTGTAGAGTCACCAGTGTACAGCATCAGCCTGGGAAGCTGCGGGAATGCACCTTCAGTGTGTGAGAGCTGAAACATGGGATGCACTCAGCAAAGTCAGAGAGATGGGACTTCCCAAGTCCTTGGAGGCCCAACCCCCCACACCAGTGTATCCACAAGGCAGGAAATGGAGTCAAAAAGATTATTCTCAAGCCTTAAGATTTTATTATGTTTCTCCTTTGGACTTGTATTTGTATTGTATTTGAGCTTTGGACTTACTTGGGACTTGCTACCACTTTCTTCTTGCCTATTTCTCTCTTTTGGAAAGGGAATGTCTCTCCTATGCCTGTCCTACTATTGTATTTTGAAGGCAGGTAACTTGTTTAATTTAAACAGGCTCACAGCTGCAGGTAAATTTTCCTCAGGCTGAATCATGCCTTGAGTCTTACTCATTTCTGATTAAGATGAAACTCTGAACCTTAAACTTTTGAGTTGATACCTCAAAGAGTTAAAACTTTTGGGCCGGCACGGTGGCTCTTGCCTGTAATCCCAGCACTTTGGGAGGATGAGGCAGGCAGATCGCCTAAGATCAAGAATTCAAGACCAGCCTGGACAACATGGTGAAACCCTGTCTCTACTAAAAATAAAAAATTAGCTGGGTGTGGTGGTGCATGCCTCTAGTCCCAGCTACTGGGGAGGCTGAGACAGGAGAATCGCTTGAACCCGGGAGGCAGAAGTTGCAGTGAGCCGAGATCACACCACTGCACTCCAGCCTGGGTAACAGAGCGAGACACCAGCACAAAAAAAAAAAAAAAAAAAAAAACACTTTCAGAGCTATTGAGATGGAATAAATGTATTTTGCATGTGATAAGAACATACATTTTGGGGGTTAAGAGCAGAATGCTACAGTCTGAATGTGTCCCCCAAAATCCATGTGTTGCAAACGTAATCCCCAATGCAACAGTGTTTAAAGGTGGGGGCTTTTGAGAGGCATTTAGGTCCTGAAGGTGCCCCTCTCATTAATGGATTAATACCTTAATAAAAGGGCTTGACAGAGGGAGTGTGGTCCCTTTTTGCCCCTTCTG
Source organism: Hylobates moloch (assembly GCF_009828535.3). Taxonomy (NCBI): domain Eukaryota; kingdom Metazoa; phylum Chordata; class Mammalia; order Primates; family Hylobatidae; genus Hylobates; species Hylobates moloch. The sequence goes on along the minus strand of NW_026652297.1, from coordinate 44,098,779 downwards.
TCCCTTCCACCACGTACGGACACAGCATTCCTCCTCTCCAGAAGATGGAGCAACAAGGTGCCATTGGACAAAACTGAGACTGGGCCCTCACCAACCAGCACCTTGATCTTGTTGGATTTCTCAGCTTCCAGAACGATGAGAAATAAATTTATTTTGTTGATATGTACAAATTTTCCAGCTGGTGACATTTCGTTGTAGCAGCACAAGTGGATTAAAACAAATGGATTTTACTATAGAGTATTATCTTTAAAATCACATTGGCTCTTCTATGTCAAAAGCATTGTTTTCTAATTTTAAAAGTAATATTTTCATATAAATATTGTGCAGTAAAGTTGAAGTAGTTCTTTTTTTTTTTTTTGAGACAGAGTCTCACTCTGTTGCCTAGGCTGGAGTGCAGTGGCATGATCTTGGCTCACTGCAATCTCCACCTCCCAGTTTCAAGCGATTCTCCTGACTCAGCCCCCTGAGTAGCTGGGATTACAGGCGCCCACCACCACACCTGGCTAACTTTTCTATTTTTAGTACAGACGGGGTTTCACCATGTTGGCCAGGCTGGTCTCAAACTCCTGGCCTCAGGTGATCCACCTGCCTTGGCCTCCCAAAGTGCTAGGAATACAAGTGTGAGCCACCATGCCTGGCTGAAGTAGTTCTTTATCACTGTTTAACACATTACCCTAATACTAGTATCTGAAAACATTAACAGTTATTATCTTAATTTTTGTAAATCAGGAAGTGATATACCACTTAACTGGATCCTCCAATTTACAGTCTCTCATAGGCAGGAATCAAGGTGCCAGCTAGGACTGCAGTTATCTCAAAGTTTGACTGGGAAACTATCCACTACCCACTTATTCTGGCATTGCTGGAAAGATTCTGTTTTGCAAGAGCCTTCAGTTTCTTCCTGGCTGTTAAAAGAAGGCCAACCTCAGATTCTTCCCACATGGACTACTCTATGGGATATGTCACAGCTTATGGTTCCAAAAGAGACCCCCTCCCTCCACTTTAGGAGAGGAAAGAAAATAGTTGGGAGGGCTTTGTCTTGCATCTTGGATACCAGTTCATCCATAGCAGGATTGGACACTGGTCAAAGTCGTGAGGCCCCCTTTCCAGGTCATGGCTCCTGATGACATTTCTAGAGACACCCTGGACCCTAAGGGAATCCGCTACCTTAAGGGAAGGATCCAGTTCTGGCAAGATTCATCACCTTCTAACTGAAGAGCCTTTGGACCCTGAATAATCAGCAGTGATGCCAGGTACTACATTGAAGGCCTTGGGTGAACCTCTGAGACCTCCTGGCTTCATTTGAAACTCAGCACATTGCCAGCTGTGGTGACTATAGGATGAGATTTTGTCTGCTTGAGAAATGTGGAGGGAAAAGTAAAAAGGGCTTTGTCATGCACCTTAGGTACCAGCTGGACCACAGCAGGTAAAGCATCAGGTGGGCTCCTGGAGTCCCCAGTTCCGGGACTTGCATCTTGGATAGCATTTCTGGACCTGCCCTGAGGCAGTCAGGGGGCATTGCCCTGAAGGATAAATCCCAGGCCAGGTAGCATTCACCACAAGCTGATGGGAGAGCCCTTGGACCTTAAGGAAACACTGGCGGTATTCTGGCAGTACTTCCTGTGGGCCTGTGGTGGAGTAGCCATGGAATGAGGCTCCTCTGCCTTTGGAAAGGGGAGAGAAGAGTTGGAAGGACTGTGTCTTGTGATTTGAGTCTCAGTTCAGTCACAGTGCAATAGAGCACCAGCTGGACTTGTAACATTTTTGACTCTAGTCCCTGGCTTCAAAACAGCACCTCTGAACTTGCCTGGAGTCTAGGGAAACTCACCACCCTGAAGGGAAGGGCAAAGATCTGGCTGCTATGCCACTTGCTGATTATAGAGTCCCAGGGCATTGAGCAAACATAGGTGGAAGCCAGGGAGTAGTTACTGAAAACATTGGATGAGGCTCAGTGCTGTGCTGGCCTCAGGTCTGACCCAGCACAGTTGTACTGGTGATGTCCAAAGGAATGCTTGTGTCACTCCACCCCTAGCTCCAGCTGGCTCAGAACAGAAAGAGATACTCTATTTGGGAGAAATTAAAGGAAGCAACAAAAGTCTCTGCCTTTTAATCCAGAGAATTCTCTCAATCTTGTCCAAAACCATCAAGATGGTACCTCTACGAGTCTGCAAGAACTACAGCATTATTGGGCCCCTTGAAGCAGATACAGCTTAGATTACAATACCCAAGTTCTTTAGAATATCTGGAAAGCCTTTCCAAGAAGGAATGGTACAAACAAGTCCAGACTGAGTAGCCTACAATAAATACCTAATTCTTCAATGCCCAAACACAGATGAACATCTGCAAGTATCAAGATCATCCAGGAAAACATGACCTCCCCAAATGAACTAAATAAAGCACCATGAACAAATCCTGGAGAAACAGAGATATGTGACCTTTTATACAGAGAACTCAAAATAGCTATTTGAGGAAACTCAAAGAAATTCAAGAGAACACAGAGAAGGAATTCAGAGTTCCATCAGACAAATTTATTATAACGAAGAGATTCAAATAATTAAAAAGAACCAAGCAGAAATTCTGGAGCTGAAAAATGCAACTGGCCTATTGAAGAATGCATCTTTTAGTCTTTTAGTAAAAACTGATCAAGAAAAAAAATAATTAGTGAACTTGAAGACAAGCTATTTGAAAATACAGCCAGAGGAGGCAAAAGAAAAAGAATTAAATAAAGAAGCAGGCCTACATGATCTATTATAGAAAATAGCCTCAAAAAAGCAAATCTAAGAGTTATTGGCCTTAAAGAGGAGGTAGAGAAAGAGATAGGGGTAGAAAGTTTATTCAAAGGGATAATAGAGAACTTCCCAAACCTAGAGAACAATCCCAATATCCAAGTATGAGAAGATTAGGCAACAACAAGCAGATTTAAGTCAAGGAAACGGCCTCAAGGCATTTTATAATCCCTTAAACTCCCAAGGGTCTAAGATAAAGAAAGGATTCTAAAAGCAGCAAGAGGAAAGAAACAAATGACATATAATGGAGCTCCAATATGCCTGATAGCAGGCTTCTCAGTAGAAACCTTCCATGACAGGAGAGAGTGGCATGACATATTTAAAGTACCAAAGGAAAAAAGCTTTTACCCTAGAACAGTATATCCAATGAAAATATCCTTCAAATGTAAAAAAGAAATAAAGACTTTTCCAGGCAAACAGAATCCGAGAAATTTTAATAACACCAGAACTGTCCTAATAGAAATCATAAAGGGAGTAGTACTTCAATCAGAAAGAAAAGGATGTTGAGGCGGTTCCAAGATGGCCAAATAAGAACAGCTCCAGTATACAGCTCCCAGCATGAGCGACACAGAAGATGGGTGATTTCTGCATTTCCAGCTGAGCTTTGAAGAGAGTAGTAGTTCTCCCAGCACAGAGTTTGAGATCTGAGAATGGACCGACTGCCTCCTCAAGTGGGTCCCTGACCCCCAAGTAGCCTAACTGTAAGGCACCTCCCTGTAGGGGCTGATGGACACCTCACACGGCCAGGTACCCCTCCAAGGTAGGAATATTTGCTGTTCAGCAACATTCGCTCTTCTGCAGTCTCAGCTGCTGATACCCAGGAAAACACGGTCTGGAGTGGACCTCCAGCAAACTCCAACAGACCTGCAGCTGAGGGTCCTGACTCTTAGAAGTAAAACTAACAAACAGAAAGAAAATCCACACCAAAACCCCATCTGTACATCACCATAATCAAAGACCAAAGGTAGATAAAACCACAAAGATGGGGAAAAAGCAGAGCAGAAAAGCCGAAAATTCTAAAAATCAGAGCACTTCCCCACTCCAAAGTAACGCACCTCCTTGCCAGCAATGGAACAAAGCTGGATGGAGAATGACTTTGACAAGATGAGAGAAGAAGGCTTCAGATGATCAAACTTCCCTGAGCTAAAGGAGGAAGTTTAAACCCAACGCAAAGAAGCTAAAAACTTTGAAAAAAGATTAGACGAATGGCTAACTAGAATAACCAGTGTAGACCTGATGGAGCTGAAAACCATGGCACAACAACTACATGACAAATGCACAAGCTTCAGTAGCCAATTCGATCAACTGGAATAAAGGGTATCAGTGATTGAAGATCAAATGAATGAAATGAAGTGAGAAGAGAAGTTTAGAGAAAAAAGGGTAAAAAGAAACGAACAAAGCCTCCAAGAAATATGGGACTATGTGAAAAGACCAAATCCATGTCTGACTGGTGTACCTGAAAGTGACGGGGAGAATGGAACCATGTTGGAAAACACTCTGCAGGATATTATGCAGGAGAACTTCCCCAACCTAGCAAGGCAGACCAACATTCAAATTCAGGAAATACAGAGAACACCACAAAGATACTCCTCGAGAAGAGTAACTCCAAGACACATAATTGTCAGATTCACCAAGGTTGAAATGAAGGAAAAAATGTTAAGGGCAGCCAGAGAGAAAGGTTGGCTTACCCACAAAGGGAAACTCATCAGACTAACAGCGGTTCTCTTGTCAGAAACTCTACAAGCCAGAAGAGAGTGGGGTCCAATATTCAACATTCTTAAAGAAAAGAATTTTCAACCCAGAATTTCATATCCAGCCAAACTAAGCTTCATAAGTGAAGGAGAAATAAAATCCTTTACAGACAAGCAAATGCTGAGAGATTTTGTCACCACCAGGCCTGCCCTGCAAGAGCTCCTGAAGGAAGCACTAAACATGGAAAGGAACAATCAGTACCAGTCACTGCAAAAACATGACAAATTGTGAAGACCATCAATGCTAGGAAGAAACTGCATCAACTAATGAGCAAAATAACCAGCTAACATCATAATGACAGGATCAAATTCGCACACAACAATATTAACCTTAAATGTAAATGGGCTAAATGCTCCAATTAAAAGACACAGACTGGCAAATTGGATAGAGTCAAGACCCATCAGTGTGCTGTATTGAGGAGACCCATCTCACGTGCAGAGACATACATACACTCAAAATAAAGGGATGGAGGAAGATCTACCAAGCAAATGAAAAAAAAAAAAAAGGCAGGGGTTGCAATCGGATAAAACAGACTTTAAACCAACAAAGATCTAAACAGACAAAGAAAGCCATTACATAATGGTAAAGGGATCAATTCAACAAGAGGAGCTAACTATCCTAAATATATATGCACCCAATACAGGAGCACCCAGATTCATAAAGCAAGTCCTTAGAGATCTACAAAGAGACTTAGACTCCCACACAATACTAATGGGAGACTTTAACACCCCACTTTCAACATTAGACAGATCAACGAGACAGAAAGTTAACAAGCATACAAAAAATCCAATCCAGGAATGGAACTCAGCTCTGCACCAAGTGGACCTAATAGACATCTACAGAACTCTCCACCCCAAATCAACAGAATATACATTCTTTTCAGCACCATGTCGCACTTATTCCAAAATTGACCACATAGTTGGAAGTAAAGCACTCTTCAGCAAATGTAAAAGAACAGAAATTATAACAAACTGTCTCTCAGACCACAGTGTAATCAAACTGGAATTCAGGATTAAGAAACCCACTCAAAACCACTCAGCTACATGGAAACTGAACAACCTGCTCCTGAATGACTACTGGGTACATAACGAAATGAAAGCAGAAATAAAGATGTTTTTTGAAACCAATGAGAACAAAGACACAACATACCAGAATCTCTGGGACACATTTAACGCAGTGTGTAGAGGGAAATTTATAGCACTAAATGCCCACAAGAGAAAGCAGGAAAGATCTAAAATTGACACCCTAACATCACAATTAAAAGAACTAGAGAAGAAAGAGCAAACACATTCAAAAGCTAGCAGAAGGCAAGAAATAACTAAGATCAGAGAAGAACTGAAGGAGATAGAGACATAAAAAACCCTTCAAAAAATCAATGAATCCAGGAGCTGGTTTTTTTAAAAGATCAACAGAATTGATAGACTACAAGCAAGACTAATAAAGAAGAAAAGAGAGAAGAATCAATAGACGCAATAAAAAATGGTAAAGGGGATATCACCACCGATCCCACAGAAATGCAAACTACCGTCAGCGAATACTATAAACACCTCTAGGCAAAAAAACTAGAAAATCTAGAAGAAATGGATAAATTCCTGGACACATACAGTCTCCCAAGACTAAACCAGGAAGAAGTTGAATCCCTGAATAGAACAATAACAGCCTCTGAAATTCAGGCAATAATTAAGAGCCTACCAACCAAAAAAAGGCCAGGACCAGATGTATTCACAGCCGAATTCTACCAGAGGTACAAGGAGGAGCTGGTACCTTTCCTTCTGAAACTATTACAATCAATAGAAAAAGAGGGAATCCTCCCTAACTCATTTTATGAGGCCAGCATCATCCTGATACCAAAGCCTGGCAGAGACACAACAAAAAAAGAGAATTTTAGACCAATATCCCTGATGAACATCAACGCAAAAATCCTTAATAAAATACTGGCAAACCGAATCCAGCAGCACATCAAAAAGCTTATCCACCATGATCAAGTGGGCTTCATCTTTGGGATGCAAGGCTGGTTCAACATATGCAAATCAATAAATGTAATCCAGCATATAAACAGAACCAAAGACAAAAACCGCATGATTATTTCAATAGATGCAGAAAAGGCCTTTGACAAAATTCAACAGCCCTTCATGCTAAAAACTCTCAATAAATTAGGTATTGATGGGATGTATCTCAAAATAATAAGAGCTATTTATGACAAACCCACAGCCGATATTATACTGAATGGGCAAAAACTGGAAGCATTCCCTTTGAAAACTGCCACAAGACAGGGATGCCCTCTCTCACCACTCCTATTCAACATACTGTTGGAAGTTCTGGCCAGGGCAATCAAGCAGGAGAAAGAAATAAATGGCATTCAATTAGGAAAAGAGGAAGTCAAACTGTCCCTGTTTGCAGATGACATGATTGTATATTTAGAAAATCCCATCATCTCAGCCCAAAATCTCCTTAAGCTGATAAGTAACTTCAGCAAAGTCTCAGGATACAAAATCAACGTGTGAAAATCACAAGCATTCTTATACACCAATAACAGACAAACAGAGAGCCAAATCATGAGTGAACTCCCATTCACAATTGCTTCAAAAAGAATAAAATGCCTAGGAATCCAACTTACAAGGGATGTGAAGGACCTCTTCAAAAAGAACTATAAACCACTGCTCAACAAAATAAAAGAGGACACAAACAAATGGAAGAACTTTCCATGCTCATGGATAGGAAGAATCAATATCATGAAAATGGCCATACTGCCCAAGGTAATTTATAGATTCAATGCCATCCCCATCAAGCTACCAACGACTTTCTTCACAAATTTGGAAAAAACTACTTAAAGTTCATATGGAACCAAAAAAGAGCTCACATTGCCAAGTCAATCCTAAACCAAAAGAACAAAGCTGGAGGCATCACGTTACTGGACTTCAAACTATACTACAAGGCTACAGTAACCAAAACAGCATGGTACTGGTACCAAAACAGAGATATAGACCAATGGAACAGAACAGAGCCCTCAGAAATAATACCACACATCTACAACCATCTGATCTTTGACAACCCTGACAAAAACAAGCAATGGGGAAAGGATCCCCTATTTAATAAATGGTGCTGGGAAAACTGGCTAGCCATATGTAGAAAGCTGAAACTGGATCCCTTCCTTACATCTTATACAAAAATTAAGGCCGGGTGCGGTGGCTCACGCTTGTAATCCCAGCACTTTGGGAGGCCGAGGCGGGCGGATCACGAGGTCAGCAGATCGAGACCACGGTGAAACCCCGTCTCTACTAAAAATACAAAAAAAAAAATTAGCCGGGCGTAGTGGCGGGCGCCTGTAGTCCCAGCTACTCGGAGAGGCTGAGGCAGGAGAATGGCGTGAACCCGGGAGGCGGAGCTTGCAGTGAGCCGAGACTGCGCCACTGCACTCCAGCCTGGGTGACAGAGCGAGACTCCGTCTCAAAAAAAAAAAAAAAAAAAAATTAATTCAAGATGGATTAAAGACTTACATGTTAGACCTAAAAACATAAAAACCCTACAAGAAAACCTAGGCAATACCATTCAGGACATAGGCATGGGCAAGGACTTCATGTCTAAAACACCAAAAGCAATGGCAACAAAAGCCAAAATTGACAAATGGGATATAATTAAACTAAAGAGCTTATGCACAGCAAAAGAAACTACCATCAGAGTGAACAGGCATCCTACAGAGTGGGAGAAAATTTTTGCAACCTGCTCATCAGACAAAGGGCTAATACCCAGAATCTACAAAGAACTCAAACAAATTTACAAGAAAAAACAAACAACCCCTCAAAAAGTGGGTGAAGGAGATGAACAGACACTTCTCAAAAGAAGACATTTATGCAGCCAACAGACACATGAAAAAATGCTCATCATCACTGGCCATCAGAGAAATGCAAGTCAAAACTACAATGAGATACCATCTCACACCAGTTAGAATGGTGATCATTAAAAAGTCAGAAAACAACAGGTGCTGGAGAGGATGTGGAGAAATAGGAACACTTTTACACTGTTGGTGGGACTGTAAACTAGTTCAACCATTGTGGAAGACAGTGTGGCGATTCCTCAAGGATCTAGAACTAGAAATACCATTTGACCCAGCCATCCCATTACTGAGTATATACCCAAAGGATTATAAATCATGCTGCTATAAAGACACATGCACGCGTATGTTTATTGCGGCACTATGCACAATAGCAAAGACTTGGAACCAACCCAAATGTCCATCAGTGATAGACTGGATTAAGAAAATGTGGCACATACACACCATGGAATACTATGCAGCCATAAAAAATGAGTTCATGTTGTTTGTAGGGACATGGATGAAGCTGGAAACCATCATTCTCAGCAAACTATCCCAAGGACAAAGAACCAAACCCTGCATGTTCTCACTCATAGGTGGGAATTAAGAATGAGAACACATGGACACAGGAAGGGGAACATCACACACTGGGGCCTGTTGTGGGGTAGGGGGAGAGGGGAGGGAAAGCATTAGGAGATATACCCAATGTAAATGACGAGTTAATGGGTGAAGTACACCAACATGGCACATGTATACATATGTAACAAACCTGCACATTGTGCACATGTACCCTAGAATTTAAAGTATTAAAAAAAAGAAATAGAAAGCAAAAATAAATAAATAAATAAAAATAAGAAGGAATAATAAAAAAGAAAGAAAGAAAAGGATGTTAATGAACAATAAGAAATCATGTGAAGATACAAAACTCACTGGTAATAGTAAGTGGGCAAAAAAAGGATATTAGAACACTGAAATTGTGGTGTGTAAACTAATGGACTAAAAAATAAACCAACTGAAAATGAGAACTACAACTTTTCAAGAATAGACAGTATGATAAGATATAAATAGAAACAATAAAAAGTTAAAAAACAGGTGAACAAAGTTAAGGTGTAGAGTCTTTGCTTGTTTGTTTTCTTGTTTATGCAAACAGTGTTAAGTCATTATCAGATTAAAATAATGGGTTACAAGATAGCATTGGCAAGCCTTGTGGCAACCTCAAGGCAAAAACATGTGAGCACAGAAAAAAATAAAAAGCAAAAGACTAAGTCATGTCACCAGAAGCAATCACTTTCACTAAAAGGAAAACAGGAAGGAAGGAAAGAAGGAAGAAAAGACCACAAAACAGCCAGAAAACAACAAAATGGCAGGAGTAGGTCCTTACTTATCAATAACAACATTAAACGTAAATGGACTAAACTCTCCAATCAAAAGACATAGAGTAACTGAGTGGATTAAAAATCATGACTGAATGATCTATTGCCTACAATATATACAATTCACCTATAAAGACACACCTAGACCAAAAATAAAGGTATGGAAAAGATATTCCATGCCAATGGAAACAAAAAAAGAGCAGAAGTCACTACACTGATATTCAGCAAAATAGACTTTAAGACAAAATGTGTAAGAAAAGGCCAAGAAGGTCACTATATAATGATAAAGGGGACAATTCTTCAAGAGGATACAACAATTTTAAGTATATATGTACCCAATGCTGGAGCACCAAGATATATATAGCAAATTTTATTAGAACTAAAGAGAGAGGCCCCAATACAATAATAGCTAGAGACTTCAACGCCTCAATTTCAGCAATGGACAGATCTTCCAAACAGAAAATCAACAACAACAAAAAAATCAGACTAAATCTGCATTATAGACCAAATGGATCTAATAGATACTTACAGAACATTCAAGCCAAGAGCTGCAGAATACACATTCTTTTCCTCAGCACATGGATTATTCTCAAGGAAAGACCATATGTTAGCCCACAAAACATTCAAAATATTGGAATAATATCAAGCATCTTCTCTGACCACAATGGAATAAAACTAGAAACTAATAACAGGAGGAATTTTGGAAACTATAAAAATACATGAAAATTAGACAATATGCTCTCCAGTCACCAGTGGGTCTATGAAGAGATTAAAAAGGAAATTGAAAAATTTCTTAAAACAAATGATAATTGAAATACAACATACCAAAACCTATGAGATACAGCAAAAGCAGTACTAAGAGGGAAGTTTAGAGCTACAAGTGCGTACATCAAAAAGGAAGAAAAATTTCAAATAAACAATCTGGCAATGCATCTTAAAGCACTAGTAAAGGAAGAGGAAACCAAATCCAAAATTAGCAGAAGAAAAGAAAAATAAAAATCAGAGCAAAAATAAATGAAATGAAAAAAAGACAAAACAAAAGATCAAAGAAACGAAAAGTTGGTTTTCTGAAAAGTTAAAATTGACAAACCTTTAGCTAGACAATTTTAAAAAATGGGAGATCTAAGTACATAAAATCAGAGATTAAAAAAAGATATTACAACTGATAGCTCAGAAGTTCTAAGGATCCTTAGGGGCCACTATGAGTAACTATATGCCAATAAATTAGAAAATCTAGAAAAAAAAACGGACAAATTCCTAGAAACATGCAACCTACTATGACTGAACTGTGAAGAAATTCAAACTCTGAACAGACCAAACAAATAATGGGATTAATACCATAGTGAAATGTCTCCCAGTAAAGAAAAGCCCAGGACCCAATAGCTTCACTGCTGAACTCTTCCAAACATGTAAAAAAAAAAAAAAGTTAATACCAATCCTACTCAAACTATTCAGAAAAATAGAAGACAAGGGAAGACTTCCAAATGCATTCTACAAGGCCAGTATTATCCTGACACCAAAACCAGACAGAGACACACTAAAAAAAAAAAGACTACAAGAAAATACCTCTGATGAATATTTGTAGGAAAATCCTTGACAAAATACTAGCAAATGGAATTCAACAATACATTTAAAATATCATTTATTATAACTGAGATTTATCCCTGGGATGCAAGGATGGTTCAATATATGCAAGTCAATCAATGTGATACATCATATCAACAGAATGACAGATAAAAATCATATATTTCAATTGATACTGAAAAAGCATTTGATAAAATTCAACATCACCTCATGATAGAAAACGTTAAAACATTGAGTATAGAGGGAACATACCTCAACATAATAAAAGCCATAGACAACAGACCTATAGCTAGTGGGAAACTGAATGGGAAAAACTGAAAGCCTTTTCTCTAAGATCTGGAAGATGACAAAGATGCCGCTGTCACCACTGTTATTCAACATGGTACTGAGAGTCCTAGCTAGAGCAATCAGACATGAAAAAGAAATAGTGGGCATCCAAATTGGAAAAGAAGAAATCAAATTATCCTTACTTGCATATGATGTGATCCTACATTTGGAAAAACCTAGACTCCACAAAAAAACTACTAGAACTGATAAATTAAGTAAACTTGCAGTATACAAAATCAACATACAAAAATCAGTAGCATTTTTATATGCCAACAGTGAACAATGTGAAAAAGAAACAGAAAGAGTAATACCATCTACAATAGCCACAAATAAAATTAAATGCCTAGGAATTAACTTAGCCAAAGAAGTGAAAGATCTCTATAATGAAAACTATAAACACTGATGAAGGAAAATGAGGAGTACACCAAAATTTGAAAGATATTCCATGTTCATGAATTGGGAAAATAAATATTGTTAACATGTCCATATTACCCAAAGCAATCTACAGATTCAATGTAATTCCTATCAATATACCTATGACATTCTTCAAAGAAATTGAAAAAAATCCTAAAATTTATATGGAACCACAAAGGACCCAGAATAGCCAAAGCTATTCTAAGTAAAAAGAACAAAACCGGAAGAATCACATTACCTGACTTCAGTCTATGCTACAGAGCTATAGTAACCAAAACAGCATGATACTGGAGTAAAAGACACATAAACACATAGACCAATGGAACAGAATAGAGAACCCAGAATCAAATCCACACAACTACAATGAACTCGTTTTTGAGAAAGGTGCCAAGAACATACACTGAGGAAAAGACAGTCTCTAATAAATGGTGCTGGAAAAACTGGATATTCATAGGTAAGAGAATGAAACCAGACCCCTAACCCTCACTATATACAAAAACCAAATCAAAATGGATTAAAGACTTAAATCTAAGACCTCAAACTATGAAACTACTACAAGAAAACATTGGGGAAACTCTTCAGGACATTGGTCTGTGCAAAGATTTTTGAGTAATACCCCACAAGTACAGGCAACCAAAGCAAACATGGATAAATGGGATCACATTGAGTTAAAAATCTTCTGCACTGCAAAGGATATAATCAGTAAACAGTGAAGAGATAACCTCAAGGATGGATGGGAGAAAATATTTGCAAACTACCCCTCTGACAAGGGATAACCAGAATATATAAGAAGCTCAACACATGACAAACATCACATGTTCTCACTTATTTATGGAATCTAAAAATCAGAACAATTGAGCTCATGGAGACAGAGAGTAGAAGGATGGTTAACAGAAGCTAGGAAGGGAATGGAGTGTTGTGGGGAAGTTGAGGATCATTAATTAGTACAAAAATAGAACAAATGAATAAGACCTACCATATGATAGCACAACAAAGTGACTATAGTAAATAATAATTTAATTGTACATTTTTAAATGACTAAAAGAGTATAATTGGATTGTTTGTAACACAAAGGATAAATACTGGAGGGGATGGATACCCCATTTTACATTATGTTATTCTATGCCTGTATCAAAACATTTTATGTATCCTATAAATATATAAACCACTATGTATCCACATATTTTTTTAAACTTGATAAAAATTAAAATGGAAACACTACATACCAAATCTATTGAGGTGGAGGAAAATCACTTATAAAAGGAACATTTATCCAATCAATGCCTACATATAAAGAAGAAAAATATGAAATAAAATTTAACAACATTTCTCAAGGACATAGAAAAATCAAGAATAAACTAAGCTGGAAGTTAGGAAAAGAAAAGAAATAATAAAGATCATAGCAGAAATAACTGAAATAGAGAATAGAAAAATAACACAAACCATAAACAAAACTGAGTTAATATTTCAAAAGGAAAAACAAAATTAATAAACCTTTACCTATATTAAGAGAAAAAGAAAGAAACCTCAAATGAATAAAATCATAAATAAAAGAGGGTACATTACAACTGATACCACAGAAATAAAAAAGATCATAAGGGACTACTATGAACAATTATATGTCAACAAATTGGATTACCTAGAAAAAAATGGATAAATTCCTAGACACATACACCTACTCAAGACTAAATCAAAAAGAAATAGAAAATCTGAGCAGACTAATAATGAGTACAGAGATTGACAGTAGCAAAAAGTTTCTCATTAAAGGACAGCCCTGGACCTGATGGCTTCACTACTGAATTCTACCAAACTTTTAAACAAAAATTAATACCACTGCTTCTCAAACTCTTCCAAAAAAAAATCAAAGAGAATACTTCCAAACTCTTTCAATGAGGCCAGCATTATTCTGATACAAAAGCCAAACAAGTATATTATAACACATAAAAATTATAGGCCAATATTTTTTATGAACTTGGATGCAAAATTTTTCAACATTAGGGGATGTCAAAAATCATAGAAAATGGAATTAAATATTAATAATAAAAATAAAAAATGTAAACTTTATTTCTCAAGAAAAATTCCTTCAAGCTCAAGACATTTTTGTTAAGTGATGATACCAATCATTTAGTCTATCCCTAAAGAACTGAGAATCCTGGGAATTTAACCATGGTAATACACTCTTTTTAGCATTACTAACTGAACAAAAATTATTACATTCTAAAGAGTTTTTAAAATCAGGGAAAAAAGAGGTCAGAAAAATCCAAGTCAAAACTGTAAGGTGGATGTCCAATTATTTCTCTTCTCACAGAATTGCCCTTATTTGATTAGAAGAATGAGCAGAAGAATTGTCACAGTGAAGAAGGACCCTCTAGTGAAGCTTTCCTGGGCATTTTTCTGCTTAGTCTTTGGCTGAGTTTCTCAAAACACACTTATAATAAGCAAATGTTATTCTCTGGCCACCTAGGAAGTCAGCAAACAAAATGACTTGAAAAGCCCCCCAAAACATTGTTGTTGTAACATTTGCTGTTGATGGGAATACTTCCACCTCTTGGTAGTCATTGCTTTTATTGTGCTTTATCTTCAGTATTGCACTGGTAAATCCATGTTTTATCTTCTGTTAAAATATTTGGAATAAATATTTCAGGATCTTGATCCTACTTGTTTAAAATTTCCATTGTAAGCTCTGCTCTTGTCTGCAGCTGACCTGGGAATAATTGTTTTGGCACCCGCTGAGTGGAAAGTTTTGCTGAACTTTAATTTTTCAGTCAGAATTGTGTAAGCTGAACTAATTGAAATGGCTATTATTTCTGCTGTTAATTATCAGACGTCTTCAATAAGGACACAAACAAGATGCATTTTTTTCTTCCAAATTGATGTGGATAGTCTGCTGCTACATGCTTTATCTTCAACATCATCTTGTTCTTTCTTAAAATGAGTTATCCGGCTGGGTGCGGTGGCTCAAGCCTGTAATCTCAGCACTTTGGGAGGCCGAGGCAGGTGGATCACGAGGTCAGGAGATTGAGACCATCCTGGCTAACACGGTGAAACCACGTCTCTACTAAAAAAAAATTAGCCGGGCGTGGTGGCGGGCGCCTGTAGTCCCAGGTACTTGGGAGGCTGAAGGAGGAGAATGGCGTGAACCCAGGAGGCGGAGCTTACAGTGAGCCTAGATCACACCACTGCACTCCAGCCTGGGCGACAGAACAAGACTCCATCTCAAAAAAAAAAAAAATGAGTTATCCATTTGTAAATTGATTATTTCTTTTGGGAATTGCACCCCAACATTTTTCGTAAGTATCAATTATTCATCATTCTTTCCATCCAAGCTTTACTATAAGTTGATGTTTGTTCTTGCTTCAATTATAGCAGATTTCATTCTACTTTGATAGGGGCTTTAAAAAAAAACTAATGTCTTCTCCTTCTTAGTGCCTCAAATTTGCTCCTGTTGAAATATGTTATAACAAGTTAGTATAAGTTTAATTTGATGCAAAAAAATTGGATATCCATGTAGAGCTATTTCATAATACACATTTTCCATAAACTTCTTGAAGTTCCCTCATACTAGCAAACTGAATTCAAAAACATCCTAAAAGAATCATCCACTATAATCAAATGAGATTTATCTGAGTGGTGCAAGATGGTTTAACATATGTAAATCAATAAATGTGATATATCACATCAACAAAATGATAGACAAAAAACCATACGATCATATCTTCAGATGCAGAGAAAGCATGTGAAAAAATTCAACATCCTTTTATTATTAAAAAACTTTCACCAAATTAGGTATACAAGGAATACACCTCAACATAATAAAGACCATGTATGAGAAGATCACAGCTAACATTATACTCGATGGTGAAAACTGAAAGCCTTTATCTAAGATCTGGAAAAAGTGGACAAGAATGGCCACTTGCATCACTTATATACAATATGGCATTAGAAGTCCACATGAGGGCAATTAGGCAACAGAAAGAAATAAAAGGTAAGGCATCCAAATAGGAAAAATGAAGTAAAATTGTCAGTTTGCTGATGGTTTGATCTTTTACATAGAAAACGCTAAATAATCCACAAGAAAACTGTTAGAACTAATAAATGAATACAGTCAAGTTGCAGGATACAAAATCAACATTCAAAAATGAGTAGCATTTCTATATACTAACAACTTTTCAGAAATAAAATCAAGAGAACAATTCAATTTACAATAGCTATAAAAAATAAAATATTTAGAAATAAATTTAACCAAGGAGATGAAAAACCTATACACTAAAAACTATAAAATGTAGATGTAAGAAATTGAAGAAGACACATATAAATGAAAAGAATCCTGTATTTATGAACTGGAAGAATTAATATTGTTAGAATGTCCATACTACCAAAATCAATCTACAAATTCAATGCAACCTCCATACAAATTCCAATGTCATTTTTCACAGAAACAAAAGAACAATCTGAAAATTCATATGGAATTAGGAAAAAAAAAAAGCCAAATAGCCAAGGTAGTAATGAGCAAAATGAACAAAGATGGAAGTATCACACTATTTGACATCAAATGATATTACAAAGTTATAGTAATTAAAATAGCATGGTACTGGCAAAAAAAATAGACACATCAATTTATAAAAATTGATATAGCTCAGAGAATAGCTCAGAACTGAACCCATGTATTGGGTTCATTGCTTTTCAACAAAATTGTCAACAATGTACACTGGGGAAAAATAATCTCTTCAGTAAATAGTAGTGGGAAAACTGGATATCCACATGCAGAATAATATTAGACACTTATACTGTATACAAAAATCAACTCAAAATATATTAAAGAGTTAAACATAAGATGAGAAACTATAAAACTAATAAAAGAAAGCATAGGGAAAAATTCCAAAACATTGGTCTGCAATGATTTTTTCATTTGACCCCAAATGTACAGGCAACAAGAGCAAAAATAAATTAATGGGGTTACATCAAACTAAAAAGCTTCTTCACAGCAAGAACATATAACAGTGTGAAGAGATAATCTAAGGATTTGGAGAAAATATTTGTAAGCCATGAATCTGAAAAATAGTTAATATTCAAAATACAGAAGGAATTTAAAGAACTTACAAAGAAACAAATAAAAACTGGTTTTAAAATGGGCAAGATATCTGAAGAGACATTCTCAAAAGAAGACATACAAATAGCCAACAAATATAATTTAAAATGCTCAATATCATTAATAATTAGGAAAATGCAAATTAAAACCACAATGAGATATCATCTCACACCTGTCAGAATGGTTATTATCAAAAAGACAAAAAATAACAAGTATTGGCAAAGATGTAAAGAAAAGGGAACACTTGTCTGGCGAAAATGTAAACGTGTACAGCCTTATGGAAAACTGCATAGAGTTACCTCAATATAGTAAAAATCAAATTACCATATGATATAGCAATCCCACTTCTGGGTATTTACCCAAAAGATTTGAAATCAGCTTGTTGACGAGATGTCTGCACTTCCATATTCACTGCAGCACTGTTCACAATAGCCAAGTTATGGAATCAACCTAAATGTTTATTAACAAATAAATGGATAAATAAAATGTGATACAATTGAATGCTATTCAGCCCTAAAAAAGAAGATTTCTGTCATTTGTGACAATATGGGTAGAATTGGAGAGCATTATGCTAAGGGAAATAATGAAGGCACAGAAAGACAAACATTGCATCTTCTCACTTATATGTGGAATCTAAAACAATCAAACTCATAGAAGCAGGGAATAGAATGGTGGTTACAGAGGCTGGGGGTGGGGGAATGGGGATATGATGTCAAAGGATACAAAATCTCAGTTACACAAAAGGAATAAGGATTTTTTTGAGATCTATTGCACAGTATGGGAAATGTAACAATAGTGTGTTGTACATTTAAAAAATTGCTAAGAGAATAAAGTTCAAACATTCTAACTACAAAAAAATGATAAATATAGGTGACAGACATGTTTTTTTGTTTGTTTGTTTGTTTTTTGAGACAGAGTCTCGCTCTGTCGCCCAGGCTGGAGTGCAGTGGTGCGATCTCAGCTCACTACAAGCTCCACCTCCCAAGTTCATGCCATTCTCCAGCCTCAGCCTGGTGATGGACATGTTAATTGGATTTATTTATTGCACATTGTATTCATGAGTCATAACATTACTCTGTATCCCATAATTATACACAATTATAAGTTGTCAATTTACAGTTAAATACATAAATTCATAATCAGTGAACTTGAGACAGGTCAACAAGACTTATTCAAACTAAGTAGCAAAGGGAAAAATTAATGAAAAATAAAAAATAAAACAGAGCAAGACTTCAGAGACACATGAAACAATATTGAATGAACAAGAAGTTGTATAATTTTAGTTCCTTAAGGAGAATGAGGCAAAAGAAAGATTCTTAATGGCTGAGAATTTTCCATAATTATGGAGAGGCGTTAAGCAACAGATCAAAGAAGTTAGGTAAACACAAAGAAGTATAAATTAAAAGAAAACCATACATAAGCATATCATGATCAAATTTTCAGAAGCCACAGCAAAGGGAAAACATTTTATAAGCACCTGAAGGGGTGTGATGGAAGGTATATTACAATCCAACATACAAAAACAAGAATAATAACTCATTCTAAGCAGAAATAACGAAACCAAGAAAAAATAAAGTGCCAAAGGAAAAAAATGCCAATTTAAAATTCTATGCACAATGGGGAGTGACAGGTGAGGGCACTATAGTTGAGTGCTCACCTCTAGGAGGAAACATATGAGTGGGACATGAATTATGAGAGGAAGACAGGCATGACAGGAACTGGTGAAGAACATTCCACAGTGAAGAAACAGCAAGTGGAAAAGGCCTCAGATGGGCATAGAACTGGCTTGTTAAGGAGGCCAGTGTGGCTGGTTGTTATAGAACAGAAAGAAGACTAGGAGACAGGCAGGAGACAGGGTGGGCCTCACAGGCCATGGGAAGGCACAAGAGGGAGCAAGAAAGCAAAATAAAAATGGTGTGAAATACTATCAATGAAAGGAATGTTGCCATTTGAGTGTCAGGTAGAGGATTTTCCTGAAAACGTGCAGATGTGGCCTTCCTGTCCCACAGTTTCCCCTTCTAGAGGCACTTGTCTTAATCCATAAGGCCACAGGCAATAATTGGAAAAACATGGGTTTGAGTAAGTTATTGTTCTTTTTATAAATCTCTTCTCTATCTTTAAAATAAAACTGGTGCAAGATTGGATTACAAATTATAATAACTGTATCTTACCAAGATGAAAGTAAATAAAATTTTTCTAACAGAATAAAAGTGTACAGAATTTGCCACCATCCAAAATACACTGCACAGAATACCAAAAAAAGTTATTCAGGGTGAGGAAAGTGATTCCAGATGGAAGCACAAAGCTACAAGAAGAAATCCACAACACCAGAAAGAATAAACATGGAGTAAATGTAAAAGACTATTGAAGCTTTTTCAAAGCACTACTGACTGTTTCAAGTAAAAATAATAGCAGTATGTCAGAATTTATAACACACATACAATTAAATGTAATAATACAAAGGGTAGAAGGAAGTAATAGGAATCATACTGATATAAAATTCTTTTGTTGTTTGTTAAGTAGGATAATATTAATTCAAGGTAGACTTTGATACATTAAGAATCCATACTGTAATCTCTGGAGTAAACACCAAATATTATTAATAATGAGCTACAAAGCCCATAGAACAGAAAAAAGTCAGATTAGCACTCAATTAACCTGAAATAAGTACAGAAGGGAAAAGCAAAAGAACAAAAAAGATGAGAGAAATAGAAAAATAGAAACTGGTAGACTTAAAATCAATGATATCAGAAATTAATTTAAATATAAATGCTAGGAGTGATGTCAGCAAGATGGTTGGTGAAGTAAGAAGTCTTGAGCTCCACTACCCACTAGCCCCACAACAAAATTTAACCAGCAACATCCATAGATTGGAAAACCCCAACACCTGAAAACAGGCTGGAGACACCTGCATGATAAGTAAAACTGAACAAAGTCTGAATTAGAAGGGTAAGAGGAACAGTCTCACTCTGATTATGCCGCCACCTCGCCCCTCAAATTGGCATAGCACCAGACAGAGAGGGTTTCCCTAAGCTCACAGTTTTCTACAGGAGAAAAAAGAGAATAGGAGGCAGACATCCAGCTTCTCTAGCATACCAAGACACTTCTCAAAACACCCACTTGGGACTCACTTCAGAGGGAACACAAAAGGAAATGACATGACTTGAATGCCTGGGAGTCATTTAGAAAAAAAGAAAGCAACCAGCACATGGATCCTGGTGGTACCTCTGCATTCTTGCCAACTGCAGTGCTCCATCAGATATCTGCCAGTCCCATAGCACATGTGCAAAACTGAGTTAGTCACCTTTAGAGGCATGGAAGGAAGCACAGTCTAGCTTCAGCTCCTAGACTGGTTGTTTCCCTGCCCAGCCTCAGCACCCATCCCAATAACCCCACCAAGGCAGAGAGACTGCCACTGCCATGGATCTCAGAAGCAAAAAGACTACACTGGCTTGGCCCAGGAAGGCAGGCAGTAGCTCCACACAGCCAAAAATCCGGAGCAATTATCCCACCCAATCCAACAGACTCATACTTTTACAGATCTCAGAAAAATAAAGAGGTTACACTACTTTGACCTATGAAGGTAAGCAGTGGCTCCACGCAGCCAAACAGCTTGCCCAATAACCACACCAAGGCAGGAAGACTCCCACCTCCAAGGACCTCAGGCAAGCAAAAGAGCTACACTGGCTTTAACCAGGAAGGCAAGCAGTGGCTTCACACAACCAAAAAGCCTACCCAAAGACCCTGCCTCAGCAGGGATATTTCCACCTCCGTGGTTCTCAGAGAAGCATAGAGGCTATAACAACTTGACCCAGGAAGGCAAGCAGTGGCTCCACAAAGCCAAAAAGTGCTCCCAAAGACATCACCCATGCAGGGAGACTCCCACCTGTATGTATGCATTTGGAGAAATGTAGGAGCTAGTCCTGCTTGAGGTCAAACAGCCACTCAACTCAGCTAAAGGTTCATCCCACAGCTCCAGCCAAAGAGGGAAGCATATCTCCCCGAGTCACACATTGTTAGGGACCATAGCCTCAGATCCTTCCTCTCCAGAGCAGCAACACCACCTAACCTCAAAACACACCTGTAGTCCTGTCCAAATACAGATAGCAAATAGCAAAATTGCCCAGCCAGGGAATACATCTTGTGACCAGCCTGATCAGAAGCCATCAGAGTACCTGGCCAGCAGCTCTGCCTAATAATTAGCAGAGCCCAGCCAGTGGTCTCACCAGTCACTGGAGCTCAGATAGTAGCCACCTCTGATATTGGAACAACAGCAGTAGCCCAGGCAACTTGAAAACCTACAACAAGTCTTACCTCTCTGGTGTCACCACCAGCTAGCCCTTTCAGAATCACAGACTAGATAATTAGTGGAGCTCTATGCCTGGCAAAGAACACATGTAAGGCCAGAAGATATGAATTCTGTACCTCAAAGGTACAGAAAACAATGTAAAGATAAGAGAAGTACAAAAAAAATCATGGAATCATAACACCTTTAAAAGAAAATAATAAAGCTCCAATGACAAACCCCAAAGATATGGACAGCTATGAAATGAATGCCAACTCATAGTAACACGCATAAAGAAGTTTGGTGAACTACAGGAATATATATAGAGAAAAATTAAATGAAATTTGGAAAATAATAACATGGAAAAAGCAAGACTGACAAATAAATAAAAACCAAAAAAAAAAAAAAAGAAATCCTAGAGATAGAGAATAGAAGCACTGAGCTGAAAAATTTAAAACAAATCTTTAATAGCAGAATTGATCAAGTAGAAGATAGAATCAGTGAGATGGAAGGCAGAGCTTTTGAAATTATCCATTCAAATGAGCAAAAAAATAAAGAAAGTATATGGACATATGGGACCAAGCTTTTGCACAATAGGAGTTGCAGAAAGAGAATAAAGAGAAAAGGGGCCAGAATGCAAATATGAAGAAAAATGGCTGAAAACTTCCCTAATCTAGAGAAGATACAAATACCCAGATGCAAGAAGCACAGACATCTTGGTCAAATTCAGACCAAAGAGGAATTCATCAAGACATATAATAATTAAGCTATCAAAAATCAAAGATGAAGAAAAATTCTAGAACATCAAGACATAAAAACCAGATTAAATACAAAGAAGTTCCAATACGACTATCAGCAGATTTCTCAGCAGAAACGAGCCAGGAGAGAATTGAATAATATATTCAAAGTGCTGAAGAAAAAAAACAAAATGTCAACTAATGCTTTATACTGCAAAGCTTTTCTTCAGAAATGAAGGTGAAAGATTTTCCCAGACAAAAAGAAGCTGAGGGTATGTATCACCACTAGATATGCCTTACAAGAAACACATAGGGAGTTCTTTAAGTCAAAAGAAAACGACACTAACAGTAACACAAAAGCACATGAAAGTATAAAACTCACTGGTAAAATAAGTACACAGTCAAGTTCAGAATACTCTAATACTGTAATGATGGATTGTAAATCAAACTTATACATTTAGTATAAAAGTTAAAAGTCAAAACTATCAAAAATAATTATAATAATTTGTTAAGGGACATGCAATATAAAAAGATGTAAATTGTGACATCAGAAATTCAGAATGTCATGTAAGGGGGGTAGGTTTAAAATATACAGTCTTCGTTTTATTTAGATCAAAGTTAAGTTGTTTTCAGCTTGAAATAATTTATTATATCTCCAAGATTTTTTTGTTCAGCCTCCTGGTAACCACAAAGTAAATACACAAAAAAATAAAAAGCATGTAACCAAAACATTCTCTTAGAGAAAATCATTCAATCACAAAGGAAGACTGTAAGAGAGGAAGGAAGGAAGGAACTATAAAACCATTTCAAAAAATTGACAAAATGGCAGTAGTAGGACCTTACCTTGAATGTAAATGGATTACATTCTCCAATTAAAGACACAGAATGGCTGAATAGATTAAAAAAGAAGATGGGGGGTGGAGCCAAGATGGCCGAATAGGAACAGCTCCGGTCTCCAGCTCCCAGCCCCAGCGACACAGAAGACGGGTGATTTCTGCATTTCTGCTTGAGGTACCGGTTTCATCTCACTAGGGAGTGCCTAACAGTGGGTGCAGGACAGTCGGTGAAGCGCACTGTGCGCGAGCCGAAGCAGGGCGAGGCATTGCCTCACTCAGGAAGCGCAAGGGGTCAGGGAGTTCCCTTTCCTAGTCAAAGAAAGGGGAAACAGACGGCACCTGGAATATCGGGTCAGTCCCATCCTAATACTGCGCTTTTCCAATGGGCCTGGAAAACGGCACACTAGGAGATTGTGTCCCGCACCTGGCTCGGAGGGTCCTATGCCCACGGAGTCTCGCTGATTGCTAGCACAGCAGTCTGAGATCAAGCTGCAAGGCGGCAGCCAGGCTGGGGGAGGGGCGCCCGCCATTGCCCAGGCTTGCTTAGGTAAACAAAGCAGCCAGGAAGCTCGAACTGGGTGGAGCCCACCACAGCTCAAGGAGGCCTGCCTGCCTCTGTAGGCTCCACCTCTGGGGGCAGGGCACAGACAAACAAAAACTCAGCAAGAACCTCCACAGACTTAAATGTCCCTGTCTGACTGACAGCTTTGAAGAGAGTAGTGGTTCTCCCAGCACGCAGCTGGAGATCTGAGAATGGACAGACTGCCTCCTAAAGTGGGTCCCTCACCCCCGAGCAGCCTAACTGGGAGGCACCCCCCCAGTAGGGACAGACTGACACCTCATTCAACCGGGTACTCCTCTGAGACAAAACTTTCAGAGGAACTATCAGACAGCTGAATTTGTGGTCTCACGAAAATCCGCTGTTCTGCAGCCACCGCTGCTGACACCCAGCCAAACAGGGTCTGGAGTGGACCTCTAGTAAACTCCAACAGACCTGCAGCTGAGGGTCCTGTCTGGTAGAAGGAAAACTAACAAACAGAAAGGACATCCACACCAAAAACCCATATGTACATCACCATCATCAAAGACAAAAAGTAGATAAAATCACAAAGATGGGGAAAAAACAGAGCAAAAAAACTGGAAACTCTAAAAAACAGAGCACCTCTCCTCCTCCAAAGGAACGCAGTTCCTCACCAGCAACGGAACAAAGCTGGATGGAGGATGACTTTGATGAGTTGAGAGAAGAAGGCTTCAGACGATCAAACTACTCTGAGCTACGAGAGGAAATTCAAAACAATAGCAAAGAAGTTAAAAACTTTGAAAAAATATTAGAAGAATGGATAACTAGAATAACCAAAGGAGAGAAGGGCTTAAAGGAGCTGATGGAGCTGAAAGCCAAGTTTCGAGAACCACGTGAAGATTGCAGAAGCCTCAGTAGCAGATGCGATCAACTGGAAGAAAGGGTATCGCTGATGGAAGATGCAATGAATGAAATGAAGAGAGAAGGGAAGTTTAGAGAAAAAAGAATAAAAAGAAATGAACAAAGCCTCCAAGAAATTTGGGACTATGTGAAAAGACCAAACCTACGTCTGATTGGTGTACCTGAAAATGATGGGGAGAATGGAACCAAGTTGGAAAACACTCTGCAAGATATTATCCAGGAGAACTTCCCCAATCTAGCAAGGCAGGCCAGCATTCAGATTCAGGAAATACAGAGAACGCCACAAAGATACTCCTCGAGAAGGGCAACTCCAAGACACATAATTGTCAGATTCACCAAAGTTGAAATGAAGGAAAAAATGTTAAGGGCAGCCAGAGAGAAAGGTCGGGTTACCCACAAAGGGAAGCCCATCAGACTAACAGCTGATCTCTCAGCAGAAACTCTACAAGCCAGAAGAGAGTGGGGGCCGATATTCAACATTCTTAAAGAAAAGAATTTTCAACCCAGAATTTCCTATCCCGCCAAACTAAGCTTCATAAGTGAAGGAGAAATAAAATACTTTACAGACAAGCACACGCTGAGTGATTTTGTCACCACCAGGCCTGCCCTAAAAGAGCTCCTGAAGGAAGCACTAAACATGGAAAGGAACAACCGGTACCAGCCACTGCAAAAACATGCCAAATTGTAAAGACCATCGAGGCTAGGAAGAAACTATAGCAACTAACGAGCAAAATAACCAACTAACATCATAATGACAGGATCACATTCACACATAACAATATTAACTTTAAATGTCAATGGGCTAAATGCTCCAATCAAAAGACACAGACTGGCAAACTGGATAAGGAGTCAGGACCCATCAGTGTGCTGTATTCAGGAAACCCATCTCACGTGCAGAGACACACACAGACTCCAAATAAAGGGATGGAGGAAGATCTATCAAGCAACTGGAAAACAAAAAAAGGCAGGGGTTGCAATCCTAGTCTCTGATAAAATAGACTTTAAACCAACAAAGATCAAAAGAGACAAAGAAGGCCATTACATAATGGTAAAGGGATCAATTCAACAGGAAGAGCTAACTATCTTAAATATATATGCACCCAACACAGGAGCACCCAGATTCATAAAGCAAGTCCTCAGTGACCTACAAAGGGACTTAAACTCCCACACAATAATAATGGGAGATTTTAACACCCCACTGTCAGCATTAGACAGATCAACGAGACAGAAAGTTAACAAGGATATCCAGGAATTGAACTCAGCTCTACATAAAGTGGACCTAATAGACATCTACAGAACTCTCCACCCCAAGTCAACAGAATATACATTTTTTTCAGCACCACACCACACCTATTCCAAAATTGACCACATAGTTGGAAGTAAAGCTCTCCTCAGCAAATGTAAAAGAACAGAAATTATAACAAACTGTCTCTCAGACCACAGTGCAATCAAACTAGAACTCAGGATTAAGAAACTCACTCAAAACCGCTCAACTACATGGAAACTGAACAACCTGCTCCTGAATGACTATTGGGTACATAATGAAACGAAGGCAGAAATAAAGATGTTCTTTGAAACCAATGAGAACAAAGACACAACATACCAGAATCTCTGGGACACATTCAAAGCAGTGTGTAGAGGGAAATTTATAGCACTAAATGCCCACAAGAGAAAGCAGGAAAGATCCAAAATTGACACCCTAACATCACAATTAAAAGAACTAGAAAAGCAAGAGCAAACACATTCAAAAGCTAGCAGAAGGCTAGAAATAACTAAAATCAGAGCAGAACTGAAGGAAATAGAGACACAAAAAACCCTTCAAAAAATTAATGAATCCAGGAGCTGGGTTTTTGAAAAGATCAACAAAATTGATGGACCGCTAGCAAGACTAATAAAGAAGAAAAGAGAGAAGAATCAAATAGATTCAATAAAAAACGAAAAAGGGGATATCACCACCGATCCCACAGAAATACAATCTACCATCAGAGAATACTACAAACACCTCTATGCAAATAAACTAGAAAATCTAGAAGAAATGGATAAATTCCTGGACAAATACACCCTCCCAAGACTAAACCAGGAAGAAGTTGAATCTCTGAATAGACCAATAGCAGGTTCTGAAATTGTGGCAATAATCAATAGCTTACCAACCAAAAAGAGTCCAGGACCTGATGGATTCACAGCTGAATTCTACCAGAGGTACAAGGAGGAACTGGTACCATTCCTTCTGAAACTATTCCAATCAATAGAAAAAGAGGGAATCCTCCCTAACACATTTTATGAAGCCAGCATCGACCTGATACCAAAACCTGGCAGAGATATAACCAAAAAATAGAATTTCAGACCAATATCCTTGATGAACATTGATGCAAAAATCCTCAATAAAATACTAGCAAAACGAATCCAGCAGCACATCAAAAAGCTTATCCACCATGATCAAGTGGGCTTCATCCCTGGGATGCAAGGCTGGTTCAACATACGGAAATCAATAAATGTAATCCAGCATATAAACAGAACCAAAGACAAAAACCATATGATTATCTCAATAGATGCAGAAAAGGCCTTTGACAAAATTCAACAACCCTTCATGCTAAAAACTCTCAATAAATTAGGTATTGATGGGACGTATCTCAAAATAATAAGAGCTATCTATGACAAACCCACAGCCAATATCATACTGAATGGGCAAAAAATGGAAGCATTCCCTCTGAAAACTGGCACAAGACAGGGATGCCCTCTCTCACCGCTCCTATTCAACATAGTGCTGGAAGTTCTGGCCAGAGCAATCAGGCAGGAGAAGGAAATAAAGGGTATTCGATTAGGAAAAGAGGAAGTCAAATTGTCCCTGTTTGCAGATGACATGATTGTATATCTAGAAAACCCCATTGTCTCAGCCCAAAATCTCCTTAAGCTGATTAGCAACTTCAGCAAAGTCTCAGGATACAAAATTATTGTACAAAAATCACAAGCATTCTTGTACACCAATCACAGACAAACAGAGAGCCAAATCATGAGTGAACTCCCATTCACAATTGCTTCAAAGAGAATAAAATACCTAGGAATCCAACTTACAAGGGATTGAAGGACCTCTTCAAGGAGAACTACAAACCACTGCTCAATGAAATAAAAGAGGATACAAACAAATGGAAGAACATTCCATGCTCATGGGTTGGAAGAATCAATATCGTGAAAATGGCCATACTGCCCAAGGTAATTTATAGATTCAATGCCATCCCCATCAAGCTACCAATGACTTTCTTCACAGAACTGGAAAAAACTACTTTAAAGTTCATATGGAACCAAAAAAGAGCCCGCATCGCCAAGTCAATCCTAAGCCAAAAGAAGAAAGCTGGAGGCATCACGCTACCTGACTTTAAACTATACTACAAGGCCACAGTAACCAAAACAGCATGGTACTGGTACCACAACAGAGACATAGATCAATGGAACAGAACAGAGCCCTCAGAAATGATGCCGCATAGCTACAACTATCTGATCTTTGACAAACCTGACAAAAACAAGAAATGGGGAAAGGATTCCCTATTTAATAAATGGTGCTGGGAAAACTGGCTAGCCATATGTAGAAAGCTGAAACTGGATCCCTTCCTTACACCTTATACAAAAATTAATTCAAGATGGATTAAAGACTTATATGTTAGACCTAAAACCATTAAAATCCTACAAGAAAACCAAGGCAATACCATTCAGGACATAGGCGTGGGCAAGGACTTCATGTCTAAAACACCAAAAGCAATGGCAACAAAAGCCAAAATCGACAAATGGGATCTCATTAAACTAAAGAGCTTCTGCACAGCAAAAGAAACTATCATCAGAGTGAACAGGCAACCTACAGAATGGGAGAAAATTTTTGCAACCTACTCATCTGACAAAGGGCTAATATCCAGAATCTACAATGAACTCAAACAAATTTACAAGAAAAAAAAAAACAACCCCATCAAAAAGTGGGCAGAGGACATGAATAGACATTTCTCAAAAGAAGACATTTATGCAGCCAGAAAACACATGAAGAAATGCTCATCATCACTGGCCATCAGAGAAATGCAAATCAAAACCACAGTGAGATACCATCTCACACCAGTTAGAATGGCCATCATTAAAAAATCAGGAAACAACAGGTGCTGGAGAGGATGTGGAGAAATAGGAACACTTTTACACTGTTGGTGGGACTGTAAACTAGTTCAACCATTGTGGAAGTCAGTGTGGCGATTCCTCAGGGATCTAGAACTAGAAATACCATTTGACCCAGCCATCCCATTACTGGGTATATACCCAAAGGACTATAAATCATGCTGCTATAAAGACACATGCACACATATGTTTATTGCGGCACTATTCACAATAGCAAAGAGTTGGAACCAACCCAAATGTCCAACAACGATAGACTGGATTAAGAAAATGTGGCACATATACACCATGGAATACTATGCAGCCATAAAAAATGATGAGTTCATGTCCTTTGTAGGGACATGGATGAAACTGGAAAACATCATTCTCAGTAAACTATCGCAAGGACAAAAAACCAAACACCTCATGTTCTCACTCATAGGTGGGAATTGAACAATGAGAACTCATGGACACAGGAAGGGGAACATCACACTCCGGGGACTGTTGTGGGGTGGGGGGAGGGGGGAGGGACAGCATTAGGAGATATACCTAATGCTAAATGACGAGTTAATGGGTGCAGGAAATCAACATGGCACATGGATACATATGTAACAAACCTGCACATTGTGCACATGTACCCTAAAACCCTAAAGTATAATAAAAAAAAAAAGAAGATGCAACTATATGCTGCCTACAAGAGACTCACTTCACTGATG
The DNA here is from genome assembly GCF_009828535.3 of Hylobates moloch. Taxonomy (NCBI): domain Eukaryota; kingdom Metazoa; phylum Chordata; class Mammalia; order Primates; family Hylobatidae; genus Hylobates; species Hylobates moloch. Next base: position 44,069,503 of record NW_026652297.1, on the reverse strand, counting down.
AGGACACAAACAACCGAAAGTGAAGGGATGGAGAAAGATATTCCATGCAAATGGAAATCAAAAGAGAGAAGGAGTAGCTATACTTAGATAAAATAGAACTGGAATTTAAAACCATAAAAAAGGACACACAGAAGGTCATTACATAATAACGGGGTCAATACAGCAAGAGGATATACAATCACAAATATATAAGCACATAAAATTGGAGCACCAAAATATGTAAAGCAAATATTAATTAATTTAAGGGGAGAAATTGACTGCAATACATTAATAGTAAAGGATTTTGAAATCCTACTTATGTCAAAGGACAGATCATCCAAACAGAAAGTCAACAAAGAAACACTGAATTTAAACTGTAACTCTAGACCAACAGACCAACTCTGGACCTAACACACATTTACAGAACATTCCCTCCAATAGCTGCGGAATACACATTCTTATAAGCACATAAAACATTCTCCAGGTGGATAATATATTAGGCCACAAAACAAGTCTTAACAAATTTACAACTGAAATCATGTCAAGTAATGTTTTCTGACCATGACGGTGTAAAACTAGGAAACTTTACAAATTATGCAAATTAATCAAAATGCTCCTGAACAACCAATGAGTCAATGAAGAAGAGACACCTGCACTCCTATGTTTATAGAAACACTATTCAAGACAGCCAAGATATAGAGTAAATCTAAGTGTTTATCAATGGATGGAAGGATAGAGAAAATGTCATATATATACATAATGGAATACTATTCAGCCACAAAAAAGAAATCTGTCATTTATGGCAAAACATAGAAACCTGAAAACCCATGGATGTGGAACCTGTAGATATGGAGGACCAATTGTATTTGCAAACAGCTAGATGAGAGGATCTTGAATGTTCTCACTGCAAAGAAATGATAAATGTATAAGGACATAAATACGTTAAATATACTCATTTTATTTTTTATGAAATGTGCATACGTATTGAAATGCCACACTTATGCCATAAATATGTACAATTATTATGTGTCAATTAAAAACAAAAATAAACAGATATGAATACTTTTAAGCACTCCAATTTAAAAACATTGTCAGACTGGATTTTTTTAAAAATACAAGAACCAACTGCATACTCTGTACATCAGATACACCTTAAATATAAGAAAATATGCAATGGAAGTAAAAGAATGAAAAAGATACCCCGTGCAAAGACTAACTTTAAAAAGCTGCTGATAAAAAAAAAAGCTGCACAGCAATACTCCTATCACAAAATCAGAATTTGAAATCAAGAGTATTACTAGAGACAACAATGAGAATTGCATAATGATAAACAGCCAATTCATTGGGAAAACATAATAGTGCTAAAGATGCATGCACTAAAATACAACTCCAAAATATATGAAATACAATTAACATGTCTAAAACAAGTAACATAACAACAATAATAAAAAACAATAGTTGGCACTTTCAACACATCTCTCTCAAGAATTGATAGAACAAGAGGAAAAAAACAAGATTTCAAGAACACTGTCAACAAATGACTTAATTAACATTTATATACTCAGCAACAGCAAAATACACTTGTACATATTTAGTACACACAGAACATTCAACAGAATATATCATAGGCTAAACCAACTCAAGAAAATAATTTCAAAAAATTGAGATTATGTAAATATGTTCTCTGGTCACCATTGAGAAAATAATAAGGAAAATATGAGCTAAAAAATACCAATATTTGGATTTAAACAGGCTTGTACATAACCTATAACTCAAAAGAGAAATCAAAATAAAAATTTGAAAATATTGTGACCTGAACTATAATGAGGACACAACATAAAATATGTGGAATGCAGCTAAAAATGTACATAGGACAAACTTATACCTTTAAATGCATTAGAAAAGAAGATTTAAAATCAATGATCGAAAATTTCACCTGAAGGTAGAAGAAAAGCAAATTAATAAAACGTGTAGTCAATGAAATAGAAAACAGAGACGTAATAGAGAAAAATAACAAAGTCAAGAGCAGTTCTAGAGACAGTCTTAAATTAATTAACTAGATAAACTCTTCACAAGACTGGTGAGAGGAAAAAAAATCTTAATATTACAAGGAATGAAAGAGGGGACATAACTATAGATCCTATAGACATAAAAAAGAATATTATGAACAACATTAGGCCAAAAGTCTAATCATTAAATAAAACGGATAAACTTTTTAAAAAAATACAGTGCCTGAAAAAAACCTATCACAAGAATAAATCGAAAATTTGAATAGTTCTCTATTTAATAAATTGAATCTGTAATTTGAAATCGTTCCCCCGCCAAAAAAAAAAAAATCTCCAGTCCCAGAGAGCTTCACTGGTGAATTTTGACAAACATTTAACTGAAAATCTAAACAAGGTTTTCAGATTATTTCAGAAAATGGAAAATGAAAGAACCATTCTCTAATTCATTTTATCAAGCCTCATACCAAACTCTAATAAGGGTTTAATATTTGCCTTTAAGACCCATGCCTAAGGGTCCTTCAGAAGCTGCCTCTCTGTCTTCTGCGCTTGACCCTGTGGGTCACTTGGCCAAGGGACAAGAGAAAGGTTGGGGGTAGAGGGAAAGGCCTGGATGGGAAGTTACAACCCCTGAAAACAGTCCTCCTCCAGAAACCCAGGCTGGGGTCATGGGGAGGATGAGGTGGGCAAATATCTGGATATATTGGACCTGTGTGCAATCAGCCAAATCACATGAGAAGGACCAACCAGAAGGAGGAACACAGTACACTGCCCAGATCCTGTCATGGGTGAGACTGAGTAGGTGATGTATCTGGGGCCCCAGGCAGTACATCAGAGGGGGTGGCATGGGGCAAGGTGCACAGGGGCAGGAGTCGTGAAAGAGCTGCAGAGAAGACAATGGGAAGAGCTCACGTGGAGTCAGGTGGGGATGGGGACAGCTGAGATGAGTTTGGAAGACTGTTTTCAATTAAGGGCCCTGCAGCTGCAAAACTGTGGTCCCGGGGGTAAAGGAAAGGGAAGAAAAAAAATGAACACGTTGGCATGCAAATTGATCCACACTCAATTTATTGTTTCTTTCAGCTGTGACCACAGAAGGAAAGACAGAATTTTCTTTTCTTAGCAAGACTCTCGATGTTATCTGTTGCCTTCTGAAGGAATCACTAGTTACTGTGGAAAAGAACAAAAAACACGTGTTCAAAGTACTGACAGCAAACTGCCTCCCACTGTACAAGCAGCTAGGGTACTGCCAAGTGGAAAATTCATGTGGCACGAAAAAAAGAATTATTGAAAAGGATGTTTACAATTTTGCCTGTGAAATTATTTGATCATGAGCCACTTATTTACTTTATGCTTTGATTTCTGAGGAACCATCATATTTAATCAGCAGTACTTGCAAATGAAAAAATTAAAATGTTTTCATATAAAATGAAATGTTTATGAATTTAACAATGTTAATGTCTTTATATTTTTTAGAAATTTAAGTTCACATTAATTTTCCTTTTTTCATACCTTGCAGCCAATTATTGTGTGTGTGTGTGTGTGTGTGTGTGTGTGTGTGTGTGTAACAGTATTTTGGCCTTTTGGTCTTTGAAAATTCATAGACCTGAAGCATTGTAGCCTATGCTGCCTAATGAATAAAATGGTCCTGATTGCAGATTTGTTTTATAAACAGATTTACAGATCTTACATCTTGTTCGGTACAACTCTTTAATTCTATCTATCAACAAGAGCCAGTTCTCAATAAACTTAAGAGAACTTTACTAAACTGAAAAAAAAAACAGACTAAGTTATTTAAATACTCATTAGTAACAAGATTAGTAAAGACTGGTCATTTGAAGCTAGGTCATTTAGGCTGGACATGATGGCTCACGCCTGTAATTCCAGCACTTTGGGAGGCTGAGGGGGGCAGATCACCTGAGGTTAGGAGTTCAAGACCACCCTGGCCAACATGGCATAACCCTGTCTCTACCAAAAATACAAAAATTAGGCAGGCACGGTGGCACATGCCTGTAATCCCAGCTACTCAGGAGGCTGAGGCAGGAGAATCGCTTGAACGCAGGAGTCTGAAGTTGCAGTGAGCTGAGATCGCACCATTGCACTCCAGCCTGGTCGACAGAGCAAGACTCTGTCTTAAAAAAAAAAAAAAAAAGAATAAAAGAAAGATAGGTTATTTATTGGTGCAGTACTTTACCAATTCATCTACCCAATCCATACTTAGGAATTAATAGTGGATTATGAATTTTATTTTAATTTCATACGTGTATTCATTTTAAGAAACACCTTCTAATATACTTACCTACTGCTTTGTGTTTGGGTACTTTCCTGTGATTTGGATCTAAGGAAATACGGAAATAACATTTTTAGGCTGATATAGTACAACCTGTCAAAGTTATGTTGTATTTATTTGTTATGGCAATTTCTTCCTCCTTCCCTTCAAAGTTGTACTAAAAAAGAAATCTTTGCCAAATTTCTACATCTTTTCCATTTTTTTTTTTTTTAGAGATGGAGTTTCACTTTGTCACCCAGGTTAGAGGGCAGGAATATGATTGTGGCTCACTGCAGCTTCAACCTCCTGGGGGCTCAAATGTCCTCCTGTCTCAGCCTCCCAAATATCTAAGGCTACAAGCATGCACCAACATGCCCAGCCAATTTTTTATATTTCTTTGTAGAAATGGGATTTCGCGTTGCTGCCCAGGCTGGTCTTGAACTCCTGACCTCAAGCAATCCTCCCACCTTGGCTTCCCAAAATGCTGGGATTACAGCATTTTGTAATGTGAGCCACCACACCCAGTCTTTTCCATTTTTATATCCACAGATTCCTTATTTCTAATCCCCCAACTAAAAGAATGGGAGAGAAAAAGAATGAACTGGAGACAAATTAATCAAGATTAATTCACAGAGAAGATAATACAACATGAGTGAGAGTATTCAGTGATAATGTATAATTTTACTTCTCTCATCCTTTCCCTACCTTTGCTATTTTATATCTTCAAAACTTACTGTTGATTTTTCCTACTACTCTGACCATGAAACATTCTTATTTAATATAATTAGTTATCTCCCAAACCAATAAAAAGATCTGTATTTATAGACATATGGGTCTACTGACATGTACACCCATTAGATTTCTGGCTTAAAAAATATATTGTTTCACTGTGTTTACCCAAGGAATTGGCTCTACCAACATCTCCCACTGGCTTCCCAATGGCAACAAAAATACTAAAAATATAAATGTAAAAGGAACAGAAATACAAGAAAATACAGTAAATGCTACAACAGTAAAGGACAGCAACTGTCTCTGCTTAGCTTACTAAGTTTAAATGAAAGAATAATCACAGAATACCTTTCTGGGTATGATAAACACAAAGTTAGAATAATGGGTTAACATTCCAAATTATACTCCCCAATCCAGTGTATATTATCCTATAGATGATGTCCTTGTCTATCCCTCAATCTAGTTGAATTTATTACTTTTAAAGAGCATGATTTTGATATGATTACAGCATATTTTATGAGAAGAGATAATAATGTAAGGGGACAATTAGAGTAGTTACACCACTAAGAATTATATGTGCATATGTGAACTTCAAGAGTAACCACTCATTTGTTAAGCAAGTATTTATTGAATGTTAACCCTGCAAGATGCCACCTATAAATAGGTAAGGAAAATAAATAGGGACATGACCCTCAAGTGATTTCAGAGCCTAAAAGGAGAGTAATGCTTCCAGGTGAGCAGAAGATTGGGAGAATTAAAGTGTTTGAGCACTCTATCACAACTCCCTTGGTGACAGTGACAGAGAGTGGAGACAACAAAGAAAATCAGCTTTTTTCTCAAACAGCTTAGAGAAAGTAACTGATTCTGTAAAAGGGTGCTTATGTTAGGAGACATCCAAGAACAACAGAAAGGATAAAGGAGACAGAAATACTGTAGCTTTCCTAATGGATGGGGTGCCTTCACTGGGGAAAATAGAAACTATATAATGTTGTGGTGTAGCCTAGAAAATTTAATCTGTATGTATAAAGGATGTTTTGGAATAGCAGTGGGTTGAATGTAACTCAAAGAGGTTACTTTAAGGAAAAATACTAGGCAATACAAGAAAATGAAAACTCTACAATGGAGAAACCATGACAAACATAGTAAATATTTGATAGCTTCAGAAGGATCACAAAGCCACAACTGTGGGGTGTAGGAAACTAAAAGCTTCTCTAAACGAGTTCAGAGAACCCTTGTTAACACAGGTGTGGCACATTGAGGATCTGTGGGAAATGTAGAATTTTAGTGTGTTTATAATACTGTCTCCTAAACTCTTCCTAAGTGGAAGTAATCATTCACTCAGTTGTTCACATTGAGATTTTGTGGGTGTAAATGCAACCTGAAAAAGTACTATTTCCCCTTTGTGTATCCCAGAATAAAGGATGCAAAATATTCAGCTTATGATTTAGTTTCACAAAGTAATCATAAATATTTGTCTCATTAAATTTCACTAGCTTATTTCTTATGTACCACAAGAGTAGGCAATCAACAAAAATTTAGTCGACTGAAGAAAAAAGATTAATGGAATTAACTAATAGTTGTTCCAGAATGGGAAATATTAGTAAGTTGGGTTTGGTGTAGACTTTATCCATTGTGGCTGCTCAAAAAATGTTGAGCAATTATTTGTGAATTATCAATTTTTTCATTCTTGAATTTTCAACATACTTATTTATAAGTAACACTTTCTATCCTGCTTACCTGCTAGTATATGCTTCGGCACTATCTTCTGATTTGGATCTAAAAATAAATTAAAAACAAAAACAATATCTATTAATATCTATTATTAAAAATAAATTAAAAACAATACCTAAAAGTTAATACTAAGAGCTTGCCTACTTTGAGAATGAAAAGCAGGCCATTTTATAGACCCAAAACTGATTATTTAAATATTTGAGGCATCCAATAAATAGCAATCTTTTTTACTCAAACACCAAATGCAACATATAGTACAAAATGTAAATTCTCTAGTAGAGAATCAAGAGTATCAAGATAGCAGAGGTTTTTCAAATTACTTCAAAGTTAATATAAATTTAACTGTAAATGTCTAAACCTGTCCTTCAGCCTCCAAGTTAGTTTTGTATTTGTTAATATATAAATTGCAGCAGTTTGTAAATTAAAACTTACATTTACTTCTGACCAGTTTGGCAGACTGGGCTAATAGGAAAACTTATCCTTTCTATTAGATACATAGAGAAAAACTGAAGAAAACAAAAAACGTATGCATAACTAAGATTGACAGTCACAAAGTGTTTTCCTTCTATCATTTAAAAAAAAATAAAGAAATTAGAAGCTCAGAGGGAAAACAAGAGCTAAAGCTGAATTACTTATACCCTAAAAGATGTGGTTTTCATAACCCTGGCTTGGAAGGAGTTGAGGGCATGGATCTTCACGTGTTAGAAAGCTGGAATGGAGCAGTTTCCCAAGCCTGGTAGTCTTTAATGGAAATATTATAAGCTATGACCACTGCACTTCAGAACGCACAAATTTTGTCAGCCAAGTGAAAAGAAAAGGATCACCTAGAGATGCAGAAATCACAGGCCTGCACCATGCAGTGCAGACCTCAGCTGCTCAGTTCCACTACCCACAAATCTGAAAGGACAAGCATGGAAAACATTACAACATTCATGCCCCAGGAAAGGCAAACCTGAAATACTCTCACCCTCCCAATGCATGCCTCTACAACTCAGGGCATGCAGAATTCCCAGGAGAACAATCACTGCCCTTGAGGGTGGGCTTATCAATCTAAATTGCAAAACAAAAATTCACACATCAAGATCAACAGATAATATAAAAATCTTCAAAACTGAAATATTTAGGATCTCCACACAAATCAAGGCAGGAATGAGGCAAAAAAAAAAAAAAATAGCTATTAAGAAAATGGAGGATTTGGAAACTGATATAAGGAAGTGAAACAATGTCAGATAGAGAGGTAGAAAGGCATAATACGTGAAGACCCCAGTTAAGAAACATGGATGCTAGGCTGGGCGTGGTGGCTCACGCCTGTAATCACAGTACTTTGGGAGGCCGAGGCGAGTGGATCACGAGGTCAGGAGTTCAAGAAGAGCCTGGCCAAGATGGTGAAACCCCATCTCTACTAAAACTACAAAAATTAGCCAGGCGTGGTGGCAGGTGCCTGTAATCCCAGCTACTTGGTAGGCTGAGGCAGAGAATTGCTTGAACCCAGGAGATGAAAGTTGCAGTGAGCTGAGGTCGTGCCACTGCATTCCAGCCTGGGCAACAGAGCAAGACTCCGCTTCAAAAAAAAATAAAAAAAGAAAGAAACATGGAGGCTAAAATGAGAAGACCCTCCTAAATATAATCGTTTCCAATGGAGAAAAGAGAAAGAATGAGAAAGAGTCAATAATTGAAGACATAATGACTGAATTAATTTTTTAGATTTAATGACCTGAGTCCTGATATCTAAAGACTATACTGAATCCAGAGCTAGACAAATAAAAACAAATTCTATCAGTATAATCATAAAATAACAAAACATTCGAGACAAAAAGGAAATCTTAGAAGCCACCTAGAAAAAGCACATTGAGGGGGGAATAAATAATGATACTGACAACTAAGGTCTCATCAATGACAGTACATGGCACATTACAACAACAGAATATTACAAAACGCTTTCAGAAAAGTCCTTCTCAGCTAGGAGTAACCATTTAAGCTATCATTCAAAATTGAGTGTGGAATAAAAAAAGCATGTTCAGGCATTTAACACAAATGTTGATAATACAGAATCACTAAACTGAAACTAAAAGGGTTGTACTTGAGAAAAAAGGAAATTAAACCCATAATGAAAAAATCAATGGATTCAACAATAAATGTGAGAGCAAAGCAATTGATAAATACGTTTTAAGCTGTTAGCAGGTATTAATTTAATATAAAAATGATTATAATAATAGTAATAATAATAATGGAGGGTAGGGTTCTGTAGGCAAAAACCTGGAAGAAGCTAAAAGCCAAATGACAATAATATGGGAGAGTAATGTTTAGAGTTTGCTGATAAATTGTCAAAGATTCTTCTGTTGCTTAGGAAAAGACTGGAAATATTGAAAGAATTTAGACATTTAAAATAATTACACTAAAGTAGTACTAATGTGACCCATACTGGTGATGGGAACAGGTGGCAGAGAAATTATAGGCAGAAAAGGGTGCGTCTCTGGCGAAAGCGCCACCCTCAAGCCGAAAAGCCTGAAACCACAATCCAAAGAGAGAATTTGTATCACTGTTTTCCTGCTCAAATGTTGCCTTTTCCTAAACTACCCATGGCCCTGCCCCGTCCCATTCTGTGCCTATAAAGACCCCAGACTCAGTTGGCAGAGAGGAGAGGCAGCTGGACGTCGGGGACTATGGCTAGATGTTGGAGAGAAGTGGCTAGACTTCAGAGGGACAGCTTGATGGCATAACTTCAGAGAAGAGTCCAGCCCGAGGTGGTTGGACTTGAGGGAAAGATTTCCTGCCCATCCCCTTTTCAGCTACCCTTCCCGCTGAGAGTCACTTTCATTATTCAATAAAATTCCTCACATTTACCATCTTTCAATTCATTCATGCAATCTCATTTTTCCTGGATGCAAGACAAGAGTTCGGGAGCCGCAAGTGTAGATTCAAAAGGCTGTCACACTGTCCCTTTGCCCTCCCTGGCGGAGAGCAGCAGCCTCACTCGAAAAGGCAGAGGGCCTACTGAGCTGTTAACACTTACACCATCCCAGCTAAAAGAGCACTGTAACACGCCCTCTGGGGTTTTCAGAGTCACAGGCACCCTGCCTGGATGCCGCTGCAGGGCCTGCACAGAGTTCTCTCCTGCGGCGCCCAAAAGTGCTGGCTCTGGCTCCTGCACCTGCTCACCTGCATGCTCCCTCCCGAGTGGTGGAACGCAGTGGGTCCCAGTGAGTGGAGTTTGATCTCGCCCAGCCAGGGCTGAAATGGCCGGCTGGTTCCAGCGCTCCTGCACTCCAGCAGTTCCCACCTCGTTCACCCACGCGCTCCCTCCGATAAGGAGTCAGGGGGCTGAGTAAACGAGGCGCCCCTGTCATGAGTCCCCTGAAGGGGTCAGGGAAATAGCCTGCTTCACTGGAATTCATTCCACTTCTCTGCTTTCTTTGGCTTCAACAACCTTTCCACTGACTTCCCAACAGTTAAAGATTACTCCAAAGATAAATGACATGAAAACTATGGTGGATGTTATATCACTAAAGCACAGCCACCATGTCAAATGATGTCACTAAAATTCAAAGAATAGTTATTCTAAAACGATTCCCTGGTGCACGCTAAGCCAGATGGCTAGTCCAGTGGTTTAGCATTCCAAATTAAACGATGTCTATTGAAATGTACATTTTCCTATGGGTGACGCTATCACCCCTCACTGAATGGAGGTAAATAATCCTGGGAGAGATGCATTATGTTAACAGGGTTTCAGGATGAGAGATGATATATTGAGCAAAGAAGAAATGGAGGAAGCGACAACATCATCATGGATATATGAATGTGTGTGCATGCATGCATGTGCACACATGTATATAGATTTGTCTATGTACCTTTGTGTTTGTGTTTTTGTTGGTTTGGTTGCCTCTGTGTGAAGATCAAAGGTAATCATTCATTCATTCCTTCAACAAATATTTATTGATCACTTATAATACAAGCCGAGCACTCTGCTACATGCTAGCTATACAATGCTGAGCAAGATAGACATAGCCTTTATTATGAGATGACCGAATATAATAAGAGAAAAAGGTCACTGAAGCTTGCTGGGCCTGATCCCTATACGGTAACTCCCTTGGTCACAATAGTGAGAACAGACATGATAATAAAAATCAAAATTTTAAAGATAAACTCATGACTCCAAAGTGTCACTGTAAGGAAGAAAAATAATGAAACAGATTAAAAATGAGCAACGCAGGCATTCTTATTGAAGAGGTAAATTTCTTCTGGAAGAAAAGAAATCATACAACCTTGTTGTGCAGCTTAGAGAGTTTGCCCTGTGGATTTGGATGTGTTTGGGAACAGCAGTGGGCTTGGAGGAACCTAGAAAGAATAACACCAGCCCCCTATAAATGTATATAAAAACGGTAACTCAGAGAGGGAGCAGTAAAAACTTCAAAGCATTTTATATCTGCAGAATGACCCCAAACCCACAATTGCTGAGTGTGAGGAACTAAATACTTACTGGATTATTATAAAAAGACATCACCTTTCAGGAAATGGAGGGGGACATAGTAATGCTGAGAACAATAAAAGATGTGGAATTTTTGTTCCTTTGTGATGTTTTGTTTTTCAACAAATTCTTCCCAAGTGATCTATGTGAGCATTCACTCAGTTATTCATCAGCATACATGTTAGTTTCTAGTTGTGCCATCTCCAAATAAAAAAGTAAACTTGTCCTTTGTGTACTCCAAGAAAAAGAATACAAAAGATCCTTTTTATGAATTAGCTCCTTAAACATTTCACTAAAAATGTTTTCCTTTGTTTCCCAAAAGTAAACTCCCAACACATATTAACTAAACTGCAGGAAAGAAGATATTGTCTTGTTTAGACAAATACTTGCAAGTTACTAGATCAGCAAATAGGTTGTTTTAAGGTATAGTACTTTACTAATTGTGGCTACTCAGTTAATAGTTAGCAAGTAATTGTTAATTATCAATTTGTTCATCTCAATTTTTAACATATACTTATTATATAAAAAAATGCCTCCTAATTCACTTACTTGCTAGTATCAGCTTGACTGCTGCTTTCTGATCTGGTTCTAAAAGAAAGCGAAAAAATAATGCTTCCATATTAATACTAAACACAAATGTGCCTCCATAATGAATGAATGTCGGATCATTTTATAACCTGTGTTAATTCTTCTATACCAAGAATCACCACTGAAGAATAATTTCAAAGGCTACTAAATTAGCATATGCAAACAAGTAAAGTTTTTATTTATTCATATACAATGTCCATAAAAAGTTTAAATTTCAAATCTTCAAGTAAGCAGAGGAACGAGAAAACTGATTTGTTTTTCTCCTTTCACTTTCTAGCACAGAATATATGCTTTATTTTAAATGCCTGATTCTGGCCTTCAGAGTCTATCCGTTGATAAATACATTGCTGTAGGTTGTGATTCAAAATCCACACTAATGTCAAGAAGACTGAACTGATGGGGAGGGGTGGTAATTTCCGCTCCTATCCCACACATAGAGAAATAGTGCAAAAACAACACATACTATTTACTAAAACTTTATGAAAGAAAAGGCCATTTCTAGTGATAGTAAAAGAGAGAGAGAGAATTGAAAATGTGAAAGGTAAATACAAACTAAATCTGAATGACTTTGGGGGTACATAAGTCAGTTTCATAAGCCACATCAGCTTAGCAAGAGTTGAGACTTCCTAGAAAGATGAAGCTGACCTCCTTCTCTAAACCTGGAAGCCCTGAAAAGCTGTACCACCCATGAAATGGGGATAGTAAAAGCTGTGGCCACTAGACACAGAGATGCATTAGGGAAATTGCTTCAGAAGTAGAGATGAAAAATGAACACCAGGAGGCACGGGAACCCTGAGCACTTAAATTGGCTTAGGAATTTGGATGGAAAAATCACCACACAGAGAAACAGTAGCCTTAATTCTTTACACGTATAGGATAAGGACACCACTCCATGCTTCCCATGAATTCCAGTGTAACAGGTAATGTAAAAATTTATCACACGGGAGGGTAAAACATGACCTCCACAAGGAGTCTTCTGCAAAGCACAGTAGGTTTGTTTACACCAGCATCACCACAAACAAGTGAGTAATGCATTGCTCTCTGATGCTGTGATGGCTATATCACTAGGCTGTAGGAATTTCCACCTTCATTATAATCTTGTGAAACTACTGGCATACATGTGGTTTCTCATTTACCAAAACATTGTTATGAAGCACATGGCTCTCCGTGTAACACCAGCTGGGTAACTTCTAGGCACTATACATTCTTTTTCTTTACTAATTATACTTGTCCTGTCTCATTTTAGAATCAGCTATTTTATTCCTTGTTTCCTCAGAAGAGACCTCCAGTAAACATTTATTAAATAAAGAAATGACTAATTTATTAGAAACTAAATTCGACTGTATATTAGCAGTCTGGATTTGAGTGCGTTGCTTTACCAATTGACATTGTTCAAAAATATTTAGAAATAAATTGTGAATAATCAGTAAATTCTTAATTTTCAACATGTATCTTAAAAACATCTTCTAAACTACTTACTGGCTGGCATATGTCTGAGTGCTGCCTTCTGAGCTGGATCTAAAAAAAAAATTGAAAGCAATGTCTCAAGTTAGTACTAAGAAAACTTGCCAACTTCATGAATGAAAATCAGGCCATTTTATAATTAGTATTATCTCTTTAAAAGGCTAATTACTAATAAATAAAATGATGTCCAAAGGTCACTGAACATAGATGCAAATAAATAACATTTTCATTTACCCGTATACCTCATCTATAAGAAGGGCACATTTCAAATCCTGCAATGAGGAGAGTATCTAAAAAACACAGATTTGCTTTTTCTGAACATAGAATATAGATCTGTTCAGAAAAAAACACAAATTAGCTATTTCTAAACATAGAACATAGGTTTGACTTTGAATGATTCTCACCTTCATACCCCAACTTTTGGTTTTTTATTCATTGTTTTAAAAAAGACAATATTTTGTAAATTAAAACCTATACTGCCTCCCAGGCAATCTAGCAGAGTGAGCTGGCAAAACAATTTTCCCTTTCCATTCCTCACATAGAGGAGTGCTGAAAAAAAAAAAATCACACACACAAACATTTGATACACAACTGAGGCTCACAGCAAGGAAAGACTTCTCCTGTTGCCAATAAAAACGATAAAACTGAGAGCTCACAGGGTAAACAGGAGCTGAGGCTGAATGACTTCAGAAGTATCTAAACCTACAGTGCTGCCAGTCATATGAAAGTACATCACATACAATTATGTACAGTACAAAATAAATGATAATGATAATAATAACTGGTTTTGGTTTATGTGTTTACTATCCTATCCTTTTGTTTGTTTGTTTGTTTGTTTGTTTGCTTTTTCAGGTGGAGTCTCGCTCTCTCTCCCAGGCTGGAGTGCAATGTCGAGATCTCGTCTCACTGCAACCTCCGCATCCTGGGCTCAAGCGATTCTCCTGCCTCAGCCTCCTGAGTAGCTGGGATTACAGGAACGTGCCACCATGCCTGGCTAATTTTATTTATTTATTTATTTTTGTATTTTTAGTAGAGACGGAGTTTCACCATGTTGGCTAGGCTAGTTTCGAACTCCTGACCTCAGGTGATCCGCCCGCCTCAGCCTCCCAAAGTGCTGGGATTACAGGAGTGAGCCACTGCGCCAGGCCTATACTGTCCTTTTTATCATTATTTTAGAGTGTACTCCTTTTGCTTATTTAAAGAAAAAAAAAGTTAACTGTGAAACAACCTCAAGCAGGTCCTTCAAGATATATCCAGAAGGTGGCATTGTTATCCTGGCCGATGACAGCTCCAGGTATGTCATTGCTTCTGAAGACCTAAGCTAAAGGAATCCTCCCACCTCAGCCTCCCAAGTAGCTGGGACCACAGACTCATGCCACCATGCCTGGCTAATTTTTTAATTTTTAATTTTTCAGGTGCTCCTCACACCTCAGTCTCCCAAAGTGCTGGGATTACAGGCATGACCCAACACACACAGCCCCTATTCATATTTTTTAACCATAACTTCAGTTCTCGCTATTTTCTAACAGTCTGTGAACTGGACTCCATATTCTCTTTCAGTGTCAAGACACTTAACTGCCCATCTTCAATTTTGTAAAAGTCCAAGACCTTATTTCTTCAAATATTGACTCTTCCCCACTCTAAATTTTCTGTCTCTGAATTCTTTTGTTTCTTAACTGGTCTTTTATATGTTATTATTCTGTTTATGTTGTATTCTGAGTGATTTCCCTAAACAACTTAAAAATAAGAAAATCTTTTTTCAGCTCCTTTATTTCTTGTTTAATGGATTCTATTTGTTTTTTAACCTCTATGCAGATCCTAAGCATTTTTTTGAGGTTTTTCAATTACCTGTATTTCTTTAGATTGCTTTGGCTGTTGGCATTACCACCTTTAGTAGCTTTTTTTTTTTTTTTGTAAGGTTAAGCAGCATTGATTGTCTCATGAGAGTTCTGCATATTTTGCTTTGCGCAGTAGGTTTGCTTACACCACCATCACCACAAACAAGTAAGTAACGCATTGCTCTCTGATGTTGTGTTGATTACAACATCACTAGGCTACAGGAATTTTTCACCTTCATTATAATCTTATGGAACCACCATTATACATGTGGTTTATCATTTACCAAAACATTATTATGCAGCACATGGCTCTATAACACAAGCTAGGTAACTTCTAAGCACTATATATTCTTTTTCTTTACTAATTATACATGTCCTATCTTATTTTAGAATCAGCTATTTTATTCTTTGTTTCCTCAGAAGAGACTTCCAGTAAACATTTATCAAATGAAGAAGACTAATTTATTAGAAACTAAATTAGACTCTATATTAGCAGTCTGGATTTCAGTGCATTGCTTTACCAATTGATGTTCAAAAAAATATTTAGAAATAAATTGTGAATTATCAATTAATTATTAATTTTCAATATGTATCTTAAAAACACCTTCTAACCTACTTACTGGATGGCATATGTCTGAGTGCTACCTTCCGATTTAGATTTTTAAAAAAAATTGAAAATGTCTCATGTTAGTACTAAGAAAACTTGCTAACTTCATTAATGAAAATCAGTCCATTTTATAATCAGTATTATCTCCTTATAAGACTAATTATTAATAAATAAAATATTGTCCAAAGGTCAATGAACACAGATGCAAATAAATAACATTTTTATTTACCCATATACCTCATCCATAAGAAGGGCACATTTCAAATCCTGCAATGAGGAGAGTATCAAAAACACCTAAATTTGCTTTTTCTGATCCCTTCTAAATATATAGATTTGAAGAATATAGATTTGACTTTGAATGTCTGATTCTGACCTTCATAATCCAACTTTTGGTTTTTTATCCATTTTTAAAGAAAAGACTACCTCTGAGGCCAGAGTTTTAATAGCACTGACTTAGAAGGAGCTGAAGCCCCAGGCCTTCAGATGCAGAGATGCTGTAAGTGAACTCTAACTAAACCAGGAGCCAGAAGGGGCCATCTCTCCCATGAAACAGGAATAATAAAATTTCTGACCAGTGGTTTTTGGAATGCAAGAGGGAAATATGCATAAATAGAGAGAAAAATGCATCAAGAAGAGAAGTAGGACTCCCAAGTGTCCAAAAGGTGCAGTTTCAGGACCCCAGTTCACATTCCCACAAATTCTTGAACACCATGCATGGCAAATTTTAAAAAATATTTTTTCTTTAAGAAAGGAAAAATTAAACAACTGGTATGGTTAGGCTTCATGTCCCCACCCAAATCTCATCTTAAATTATAATCCCCATAATCCCCAAGCGTCAAGAGAGAGACCAGGTGGAAGTAATTGAATCATGGTAGTGGTTTCCCCCATGCGTTTCTCATGATAGTGAGTGAGTTCTCATGAGATCTGATGGTTTTATAAGAGGTTCTTCCCCCTCTGCTCGGCACTTCTCCCTCCTGCCGCCTTGTGAAGAAGGTGCCTTGCTTCCCCTTCACCATGATTTAGGTTTCCTGAGGCCTTCCCAGCCATGCTAAACTGTGAGTCAATTAAACCTCTTTCCTTTATAAATTACCCAGTCTTGGGCAGTTCTGTATAGCAGTATGAAAACGGACTAATACAACAACTTACATATATGTCTCCATAACACAGCACACACAGAATTCTCATGGGAAACATCAAAGACACTGAAGATAAAAGAGTCTATCATTATAAACCACTAAGAGTTAATGTCAACACTACACTAAAGCATGAATTCACGCAGCAAGAGCTACAAATGATTTGCTTAAAAAACGCTTTAATCTGAGAATATTTAGACTCCTTATAAAGATCTTTGCAGGAATAGAATCCATAAGTCTAAACCAGGACAGAGAGGAAAGAAAAATTAGAGAAATGAAAGAGTGAACTAAGAAAATTAATCAGAATGTGAGATGCAGAGATTAAAAATATGTGAAAGTTGCAAATACTAAAAGCATACTTCTAATTCTGGCCAAGATGGAGTAAGACTAAATTTACCCTCCTGCCAGAATGTCTAAAAATACAGACAAAATGTATGAAACAATTGATTTCACACGTCGGCTACTACACAGCACAGTGCAGTGAACTTTGAGAGAAGGAAACAAGGTGAGCTCTATGATTGATTCTTCTTACTGCCTAGGGAGAGTTTTCAGGCTGTAGCGCAGTGAGGGAAACTGAGGCAAATCCCAGTAGTATCTCTGAGTTGAGGTGATAGAATTGGGGGCCTAGGAAGGGCAAGGCAGCTAGGGTTCTCAAGGCAGAACACCACAGAAAAAAAGAAAATGCTTAGAAGAAATCCTGAAATTGGCAGAGGGCCCCCCCTCCCCCTTGCATCTTCTGCAGAGTATTGATGAATGCTTGCCAGTGAGGGAACAGCCTGAGCCAGAGTAAAACTATTTATCCAAAATGAACAAAGGGAATAATTTCTTGGGCTCACAGAAGGACAGGAATAGTTTGAGTTCCCACTACCTGAGTTGAATATATAGTAATTCAGAGTAAGATGGATAGAGTTACTCAGAATGGTACTGTCTTTTTATGGGTGACTATTCTGATCCTACTTAACAAAGTTTAAAATCAATGGTGTAAGAATAATTAAAAATTTTTATGCAAAATATACTATTTCCATACTTCTTAACATATATAAAAATTAATTCAAATTAGATATAGATCTAAAGGCAAAACCTAAAACTATGAAACTTTTAGAAGAAATCATAGGAGAAAATCTGTGAACTTGGGTTAGGCAATTATTTCTTAGCTACAGCACCAAAATTATGATCTATAAAAAAAAGAAATTGATACACTGGTTTTATTAAACATTTAAAACATTTGCTGTTTAAAAGATTGCTAAAAGTATTAAAAGACAAGCCTTAGACTGAGATAACATGTTTGCAAATTACATATATAATGATGGACTTATATATTCAGAACACTCAAAATACAACAAACCCATTTCAAAAATCATCAAAAGATTTGAAAAATATGATAAAAAGGAAAATAACCCCATAATTTGAATAGACATTTCTCCAAAGAAAGTATACAGATGGCAAATAACCATATAAAACAATTGTCAACATGATTAAACATTAGAGAAATTCAAATTAAAATTATAATGAGATACCACTACACAATATCAGAATTGGTAAAGTTAAAAAAAAATGAGACCACATATTGACAAGAATGTGGAGAAACTACAACTCTTATACACTAGTGGCTGGAATATAAGATGACAAAACGACTTTGGAAAACATAGCTCTTTCTTTAGAATTTAAACATACACTTACTTTATTACCCAATTATTCTATTCCTGAGTATTAACCAAGAGAAGGAAAGCAGATATTCACATAGAGACTTGTACCTGAATATTCATGTTAAATACAGTAAGAAATTCATCTTCGAAGGTTTAGTTGACTTAAGTTTGCTTGTCCTTTGTTCCCTGCTTTCAAGGCCAGACTTTACTCACTGTGTCCCCCTGCCCTGGTAAACAACCTTCCTGCCAGTCCTTAACTATAGAGCCCACATTCCACATCTGCTACCCACTCTGTAAATTACCTCTCCCATCGCAATGGCTACTCTTGCCGAAACTGATCTTCCCACCTTCCCACCAGTGTAACCGCATTCCTGCACTTTTCAAGTTAGCCAACCAGATTCAGCTTAGATTGTGCGGTCCAACTCCAGCCAATGGAGGCAGGACACAGTAGCAGGGACAAGCTGTGTTAGAAATAAAAATCCCTGCTTTCCTTTGTTCGGGGTGCTCTCATGGCAACCAGACCTATGAGAAGCAGCCTTCTGCAGAAGTAAATTTGCCCTGCTGAGAGATCCTTTGTCTCAGTGCTGGTTCTTCTTTGCGGCACCGAGCATTTGTTTCCAGCGGTTCACAACAGCTTCATTTATAACACCTATAAACTGGAAATAACCCAAATATTCATCAACAGATAAATAGATTTAAAAAAATTAAGGTATATTCATACAGCTGAGTAATTCTCAGCAATAAAAAGGAACAAACTATTGACACACACAAAAGCATGGATAAATATCAAAATAATTATGGTGATGTAAATAATCCAGACAAAGTATATACAATCATATGATATGATTTCATTTATACAAAATTCTAGAAAAGGAACCGTAAATTGTAGTGACAGAAGCAGATTAGTAGTAGTCTGGGATACCAGACTGCAGCCTTTCCCCACCAGCACAGCCTCTCTCCACCCCTTTACCAGTGTGCATGGGCGCATAGAACCCCCACCACCCTGCCAACATGCACAAATGGGAGAACCCCGACCTACCCTGCCTGCATGCACATATACATGGACCCACCACTGGCCCACCCCAGTGCTTTTGCTGGCAGCCCCCATTGGAGGGTTGTTGCCAGCAGACCGCGAACACGTTGGCCTCTCCAGTGCAGCAGGGGTTTAACCTTAAGGGGACAGAGAACAAAGACACAGGCCAGGTCCTAACCCCCCAAGGATAGAGCACATGGCCCAGGAATGCTAATTTGAGCCTTGGCCCCCTGAAAGTATCCAGAAATGAAGCCAATTGCCTGAACCTAACTTATACCACAGTGAAACCCTTAAGGCATCAGAGAATGTAGAAGCAGAAAGCTCCATACAAAAGACAGCAATTTCAAAGATTAAGGGAACATCAGCCCACACAAATGAGAAAGAATCAATGCAAGAACTCCGACAACTCAAAAAGACACAGTGTCTTCTTACCACCAAACAACCACAGTAGCTCTCCAGCTATCATTCTTAACTAGACTGAAATGGCTATAATGACAGACATATAATGCTAAATCTGGATGGCAAGGAAGATCATTGACATACAGAAGGTCAAAACTCAAGCTAAGGAACACAGCAACATGGTCCAAGAGTTAAAAGATGACATAGCCATTTTAAGAGAAAAATAAACTGAACTTCTGGAAATGAAAAATTCACCACAGGAATTTCATAAAGCAATTGAAAGCATTACAACAGAATAGACTATGCTGAGGAAAGAATCTCAGAGCTTGAAGACCATTTCTTTGAAACAACACAGGCAGACTAGAAAAAAGAAAAAATAATTTTTTAAATGAACAAAATATCAGAGCAATATGTGATTACATAGAGACCAAACCTGGGACTCGTTGGCATTCCTGAAAGAGATGAAGAGAAAGCAAGCAAATTGGAAAACATATTGGAGGATATTTCCACGAAAATTTTCCCAACCTCACTAGAGATGTTGACGTGCAAATTCAAGATATTCAGGGAACCTCTGTGAGATACCATAGAAGATGACCATCCCCAAGACATACAGTCATCAGATTCTCCAAAGGCAATGTGAAAGAATAAATCTTAAAGGCAGCTTGGGAGAAGGGGCAGGTCACCTACAAAGGGAACCCCAACAGGCTAACAGCAGAATTTTCTGCAGAAACCTTACAAGTCAGAAGAGATTGGGGACCTATATTCAGCATCCTTAAAGAAAAGAAATTTCAACCAAAAATTTTATATACAGCCAAACTAAGCTTCACAAGCAGAGGAAAAATAAAATCTTTTTCAAACAAGCCAATGCTAAGGGAATTTGTTACCACCATACCTACCTTATAACAGGTCCTTAAGGGAGAGCAAAACATGGAAAGGGAAGACCATTACCTGCCACCACAAAATCATACTTACATGCATAGCCCCCTGATACTATAAAGCAAATATCTAATCAAATCTATATAACAACCAGCTACCTGCCACCACAAAATCATCCTTACATGCATAGCCCTGACATTATAAAGCAAATATATAATCAAATCTATATAACAACCAGCTACCTGCCACCACAAAATTGTACTTACATGCATAGCCCCCTGACACTATAAAGCAAATATATAATCAAATCTACGTAACAACCAGCTAACAACATAATGACAGGATCAAATCTTCACATAACAATATTAACATTGAATGTAAATGGGATAAATGCCCCACTTAAAGACACAGAGTGGCAAAGTGTATAAAGAAGCAAGATCCAACTACATGCTGTCTTCAAAAGACCATCTCACCTGCAATGACGCCCATAAGCTCAAAGTAAAGGGAAGGAGAAAGATCCATCAAGCAAACAAAGTACAAAAAAGAGCAGAAGTTGCTTTCTTATTTAAGATAAAACAAACTTTAAACCAAAAACAATAAAAAGGACAAAGAAGAGCATTACATAATGATAAAGGGTTCAATTCAACAAGAAGACTTAATGATCCTAAATATATATGGGCCCAACAGTGTAACACCTGGATTCATAAAACAAGTTCCTAGAGACCTGCGAAGAGATGTTGAGAACCACACGATAATAGTGTGGGAGACTATTTCAGTGGGAGACTTCAACACCCCACTGAAAGTGTTATGCAGATCATTGAGGCAGAAAACTAACAAAGGTATTTGGGACCGAAACGCGGCACTCGACCAAGTAGACCTAACAGACATCTACAAAATACTCCACCCAACAACACTACAATATAAATTCTTCACATCGGCACATAGCACATACTCAAAGAAAGACCACATGCTCAGTCACAAAGCACTTCTCAAAAAATTCTTAGAAACCTAAATCATACCAATGACACTCTCAGACCACAGAGCAATAAAAACAGAAATCAATGCCAAGAAATTTCAAAACCATACAATCACATAGAAATTAAACAACCTGCTCCTGAATGACCTTTTGGTAAATAATGAAATTAAGGCAGAAATAAAAAATTCTTTGAAACTAATATAAACAAACATATAACATAACAGAAACTCTGGGACACAGCTAAAGTAGTATTAGGAGGAAAGTTTATAGTGCTAAATGCATACATCAAAAAGTTAGAAAGATCTCAGGTTAACAACCTAACATCGCACCTAGAAGACCTAGAAAAACAAGAGCAAACCAACCCCAAAGCTAGAAGAAAATAAATAGCAAAATCCAAACTGAACTGAATGAAATTGAGACACAATAATCCAGAGAAAAGATCAATAAAACTGAAAGTTACTTTTTTAAGGAACAAATAAGATTGATAGACCACTAGCTAGATTAATTTAAAAAGAGATGATCCAAATAAACACACTAGGAAATGACCAAAGTGACTTTACCTCTGACCCCACAGAAATTTTTAAAAATCTTCAGAAACTATTACAAACACCTCTATACACACAAACTAGAAAATCTAGAAGAAACAGATAAATACCTAGAAACACACAACCTACCATGATTGAACCATGAAGAAATTGAAATCTTACACAGATAAGTTACAAGTATTATGCTCACTACCTGGGGGATGAAATCATTTATATACCAAACCCCAGTGATACACAATTTAACCCTGTAACAAACATGCACATGTACCCCCTGAACCTAAATTAAAATTTGAAAAAGAAAAACAAAGTGGTAAGCTGAGGATAGACAGGAAATGGGAGGGAAAGGCCAAGGAAAGGAATTACAAAGGGAAATAAGAAATTTCTTGAGGGTTACAGATACCTTTACATCTTGATTATGTCGATGGTTTAATGGGTGTTACCTTTCAAATTATCAAAACATCAAATTATACACTGAAAATATGTGCAAATTATTGTATATCAACTATATATCAATAAAACAATATATTTAAAAGAGAGCAAACTATTGATACACATAATAACATGGATGGATTTCAAATATATTAGCTATGGTATAGAAACCAGACTGGAAAGACTGCATAATGTATTAATCCATTTATACAAAGTTCTGATGGGCAAAACTGTAGGCACAGAAAACAGATCCACCAGTGCCCAGAGCTGGAGTGGGGTGAGACAAAACTTTTTGGATGACAGAACTGCTCTATATTTTACTGAGCTAGTGGTATGTGTATATATTTGCTAAACTCGTAACACTGCACACACTAAAAAATAATGAATTTCATGATATGTAAATTATACCCCAGTTTTTAAAAGCCCTGTTCCAATTGCAAAAGAAAAACAATGAAAAGGAAGAAAAGAAGATGAAGAAAAAGGAGGAAATAGAGAACATCCACCACCACGACCATGGAGGCTAGAATGGGGACACTGAAGTACAGGAAGTTCAGAAGGAGAAAAAAAGGCAGAATGGGGAAGTCAATTATTGCAGAGATAAGGGCTGAAAACTTTCATAACTTATAGAAAAATAAAGTTTAGGTATAAAGATAAAAGTGAATTGATTAGACTGATAGCAGACATCCCATAAACAGTACATGCTAAAATTTAAAGGCATATCCTTAAAAGGCTTACAAAAATAACTGTTCACCTAAAGTTCCATACCCATATAACCTATAATTAAATATTGAACATAAAACAAAAAAATTCAGCAATAAACATCAGATTATTACACATAGAACATCACTGTAATGTACTTCCTCCAGAATAAAATGGAACCTATAGCAAATATATGCAAACTGAATAAATAGAAGAAATGGATAAATTCCAAGAAAGATACAACATATCAAGACTGAATCGTAAACAGAACACCTCACCAAGCCTGGTGCCTCACACCTGTAATCCCAGCACTTTGCAAAGCCAAGATGGGCAGATCACTTGAGGCCAGGAGTTTGAGACCAGCCTGGCCAACATGGTGAAACCCCATCTGTATTAAAAATTAAAAAAAAATAGCCAGGCATGGTGGGGCGCACCTGTTGTCCCAGCTACTCTGGAGGATGAGGCCCGAGAATCACTTGAACCCGGGAGGGGGAGGTTGCAGTGAGTCTAAAACACACTACTGTACTCCAGCCTGGGCGACAGAGCAAGAGAAAAAGAAAGGATGGTAGGAAAGAAAGAGAGAAGGAGAGAGAGGGAGTGAAAGAGAGAGAGGGAGAAAGAGGGGAAGAGAGAAAGAGGGGAAGGGAGGGAGGGATGGAGGGAAGGAGGGAGGTAGGAAGGGAGGGGAACATCTGAACATATCAAATAAGAAGTAGAAGATTACATGAATAATCAAAAATTCCCAACTACAAAAGGCCCTGAATAGCCAAACAATCCTGAGAAAAAAAGAGTAAAGCTGGAAGAATTGTACTACCAGACTCAAAATATACTACAAAGCTGAGAAACCAAAACAGCATGATACTGGCATGAAAACAGACACTTACACTAATGGAACAGAAGAGAGTACCCAGAAATTAATCCACATATCTACAGCCAATTGAATTTTGACAAGGTGCCAAGAATATTCATTGGAGAAAGGGCAGTCTCTTCATTAAATAGCCCTGGGGAAAACTGGATATCCACATGCATAGGAATGAAACTGGACCCCTACCTCGCAACCTATACCAAAAACAACAACAACAACAACAACAACAACAACTCATAATGGATCAAAGGCCTACATATAAAATCCAAAATAATGAAACTCATAGAAGAAAACATAGGGGAAATGATCGGGACATTGATCTGGGAAAAGATTTTATAAATAAGACTTCAAAAGCACAGGTGACAAAAGCAAAAATAAACAAATGGGATTATATCAAATTAAAAAGCGTCTGCACAGCAAAAGAAACAATCAGCATAGTGAAAAGACAACCTACAGAATATGAGAATATATTTGAAAACTGCTGGATTAATACCAAGAACATACAATGATTTCAAATAGCTCAACAGGAAAAAGCAAACAATTAGATTTAAAAATGGGCAGATAAACTGAACAGACATTTCTCAAAAGGAGACACACAAATGGCCAACAAATGTGAGAAAAATGTTCAACATCACTAATAATCATAGAAATGCAAATCAAAACCACAGTGAGGTATTCTCTCACCCCAGTTAGTATGGCTTTTATCAAAAAGACAAAAAAAAAATAACAGATGCTGGCAAGAATGCAGAGAAAAGGGACACTGTTGATGGGAATGTAAACTAGGATAGCCACTATGGAGAACAGCAGGGCAGCTCCTCAAAAAACAACAAATACAACTACCATATGAACCAGCAATCCCACCACTGGGTATTTATCCAAAGGAAAGGAAACCATTGTATCGAAGAGACATTTGCACCGCCATGTCTACTGCAGCACTATTTATAATAGTCAAGATACGGAATCAACCTGTTTCCAACAACAGATGGATAAAGAAAATGCGGTGTAGATACACAATGAAATATCATTTAGCCATGAAAATAAAATCCTGTCATTCACCACAACACAGATGGAACTGAAGTATGTTGTTAAGTGAAATAAGCCAGGAACAGAAAGTTAAACACTGCATGTTCTCACTCATATGTGGAAGCTAAAAAAAAAGTTGATCTCAGAAGTAAAATGTAGAATAGATACTAGAGGCTGTGAAGGTTAGGGGGAAGGGAGGAATAAGGAAAGATTTGTTAAAGTCTACAAAGTTACAGCGAGATATGAGAAAAAAGTTCTAATTCTTTATATCACTGTAGGATGACTATAGTTAACAATAATATATAGTTTCAAATAGCTAGAAGGAGGACACTGACTCCTCCCAATACAAAGAAATATTTGAGATGATATATCTGCTAATTACCTTGATCTGATCACTATACATTATATATACTGAAACATCCCTGTGTGCCCCATGGATATGTACAATTATTATTTGGAAAACTTAAAAATATATGAAAAATAAAACTTGCAATTAAAAAAAATCTCCCAACAAAGAAAAAAACAGAACCAGATGGTTTAACTGGTAAATTCTACCAAACTTTTATAATTGAATTAATACTAATCCTTCTCAGACTTCTCCAAAAAACTGAAGAGTAGGGAACAATTTCAAATACATTTTATAAGGCCAGCATTACTCTGATACCAAAGTTAGACAAGGACATTACAAGAAAAGAAAATAATAGGCCAATATCCTTGATTAACATAGATGTAAAAATCCTCAACAAAATACTAGTGAACTGACTTTAACAGAACATTATAAGGATCATATACCATGATCAAGTGGGGTTTACATTTGTGATGCAAGGATGGCTGAAAATACACTCAATAGATACAGGAAACAAAATTCAACATATTTAATTAAAACTCGCAACAGTTCGTCATAGAAGAAATATACCTCAACATAACAAAAGCCATGTATTACAAGCCCACAGCTACATTAAACTTAACAATGAAAAGCTATCAATAAAAGTTTTGGTCTAAGATCAAGAATAAAACAAGAAGCCCCTCTCGCCATTTCTATTCAGCATAGTACTAGAAGGCCTAGCCACAGGAATTAGGCAAGAAATAAGAAAAAAAGGACATCCAAATTGAATAGGAAGAAGTCGTCCCTGTTTTCAGATGACATGACCTTATATGTAAAAAACTTGACATTTGCTAAGGGAGTAGATCTTAAGTGTTGTCACTACATACACAAAAAGAGGTAATTATATGAGGTGATGGATGTGTTAATTACAGTAATTGTGATAATCATTTTACAGCATATACATATATCAGGCAAATCATCAATTTTTATTTGTCAATCATACCACAATAAATCTAAGGGAAAAAAAGATAATTGAACCTAGAATGAAAAAGTAGGATTCCAAAAGGAATTATGATTGTGGTGTTGGTAAACAAATCACATGATAAAATGTGGTAATACTATACACACACATAATGAATGCATACAAACACTAGCAAATCTGAATAAGATCTTTAGTTGTATTAAAAGTATTGTACCAATACCATTATACTGGCTGTGGAAATGCAGTGTGTAAGATGTTATCATTGGAAAAAGCTGGGCAAAGTGTACATGAGAGCCCTGTGCAATTTTCGCAACTTTTTGTCCTTAAATTATTTCAAAACAAAACAATTTTTAGAAAAGGAATGGTGAGGCCGGGCGCAGTGGCTCACGCTTGTAATCCCAGCACTTTGGGAGGCCGAGGCAGGCGGATCACGAGGTCAGGAGATCGAGACCACTGTGAAACCCCGTCTCTACTAAAAATACAAAAAAATTAGCCAGGTGTGGTGGCGGGCGCCTGTAGTCCCAGCTACTCGGAGAGGCTGAGGCAGGAGAATGGCGTGAACCCAGGAGACGGAGCTTGCAGTGAGCCGAGATTGTGCCACTGCACTCCAGCCTGGGCGACAGAGCCAGACTCCGACTCAAAAAAAAAAAAAAAAAAAAAGAAAAGGAATGGTGAGTAAGACTGGGAAATATACTGGAAAATCCTAGTATTCACTGACTAAACATAAAGATGATAATAACAAAAATAACACTGACTTATTTGGGAGAAATTTGAAACTCAAATGACAAACACTGAAAATGGAAGGAGTTAAATGACTGAAGTCCTTGGGTTATTTCCAAGAAGACTATATGTAATGATTAAATTTAGACATTATATAATATTAACTACAAATGCTAAAATTTAAAGAAAATCACTAAAACAAAAACAGAATACAAAAATATCCAAGGAGTTAAAGAAAAAAAAGAGAACAGAAAAATGAAACCATTCGAGACCAGCCTGGCTGACAAGGAGAAACCCCGTCTCTACTAAAAATACAAAAAATTAGCCAGGCATGGTGGTGCACGCCTGTAATACCAGCTTCTGGGGAGGCTGTGGCAGAAGAATCACTTGAACCCGGGGAGCTAAGGTTGCAGTGAGCCAAGATCGCGCCTCTGCACTCCAGCCTGGGCAACAAGAGCGAAGCTTTGTCTCAAAAAAAAAAAGAGAGAAAGAAAAATGAAACCAAGAAAATAGATTATAGAAAAAGAAAAAAAATACCAAAAAACATGGTAAATAGGAAAAAAATAGGATGGCAAATTTCAGCCTAAACATATGTCATCATGGATTAAGCATATGAGCATAACAAACTCCATTAGTGCATTTCATATAAAGGCACCAGCTAAATGCAAACACAGATTGAGAAAAAAAACGAAAAAAGATGTACCAGGTAAATGTCATTTTTAAAGAGAAAGTTGATATAGTAATCTAAAACAGTGAAAATTGTATTTAAGATATGATTAGTAATGATGAAAGGAAAATACACTAAGAAAATTTAACTAAAATAAACATTATGCATTTAGTCACTGCCTCAGAATATCTAAAGCGAAAATTTCAACAATCAGAGGGAAAGCTACAACCCAGTGAAAATTTTACTTTTCCTCTCAACAGAAGACAAAGTATCAAATGGACAGGAAAAAAAAACCCAGTATGTATAAAAATGATTTGAAACAACACAATTTAAAAGTTCGTCCTAAAAACATTGGAGGACATCTACCAAGCTTACACATTTATAAAAATTTACTTCATTTTTTGTTCCAACATTTAAGAGAATCACATAGACAAGTTGCTCAAAATAAGCTAATAAAATTAGAAAATTATTTTTAAAACAATGAAAATAAATCATATAATTGAAAACTAAAGACTACAGTTGATTCATCACTTAAACAGAAATCCTGCTAGATTTTTCAAATTTTTTTTAACTGAATGTCGACTATCATTTAAAAACTGGAGAGTGTAAAGAAAATGATATATATAAGGAGAAGGTTTTTGCCATTAAAGTATTTCTTATTTTAGAAAATAAGAAAGGTTGAAAATTAATAAAGAAAGCCTTAAAATCAAGAAATCTAGAGTTACAACAGAGCAAAGGTAAAAAGACCAGAAAGGAGGAAAAAGAGCAAAACTTGATATAAAAAAACAATAGAAATAGAGACCTCAATGAAACCAAAAGTTATATATTTCAAATTACTAATAAAATAAAAACACCTCTGAGGGGACTGCTCATGAAAAAGAAAAAAAAAAGACAAAACAAACAAACCAAAATTGAAAAGGAAATGCATCTGCAGAGAAAGTATAGCTATTTAAAATTATACATAAAACAATACTAGGTAGGTTATGGGATATGGATAACGCCACATGTATTAAAAACATGTAAGATACACAAACATTCAGTGTAGACATCTACCGGGAGGGAAGAGGATCATACCAGAAGGAATTGCAGCTGCAAATACAGTGGCTTATTTTATAAAAGAAACAAGAAAAATATTAACATCTGTTTATTTCCCATTGTGGGCAAGAGGATGTTTGTCATGTTGTTCTCTGTCTTAGTGTTTGAATTATTTCTTGAAAAATAAAAATGTAATAATCTAAATTATAAATTTCCCTTCTGAAAATTTAACCCAAAGAATATTTTTAAAATTATCTCTTATATGAGCCAGCAATGTGAATTAAAATATTTAGTCTGTAGTAAGGCCCAGAAATCTGCATTTTTAATAAATACTTCTGTTGTAGATGATACAGATCATCCCCTTTGATAAGAAAAGAACAGATATTACATATTTGACTTCTTCCTCTCTCAACTAACAGTTCAATGACTTTGGCAAACTATGTAAACTACACTTCCAAATCTTTGTGTCTTAAAAACAGGTATCCATGGCTACCACATAAAATTAAATGACATATTGATGTAATACTCAAAATCCCAGTGATATGTAAAGTATTGCTGCTGCTCGTGATATTGTCTTACATATAACTAGATTCTAATGGTACTAATGTTTAACTTCAGAACACAAATGCAATTTACTCGCTACTTGGGAATTCCTCTTCCTTGGTGAACCACTTTTTCAACTGTTTCCTTGCCAAAACTATTGCGGTTGTTACAATGAGAATAGGAAGAGCAATCAGGAAACCTAGAAGCCAGGTGTTTTCAGTCTTCCCAGACGCTCTTTCCATGATTGAACCTAAAAACAGAAATACAGAAAAAATCAAAATAAAAAATTAAACTATCTACTTTCACTTTCAAGTTGCAACACATTCATTAAAATGTTCTGAATTTGTATTGTTATTCAAGGAACATGGAAAAAATCATTATAGAATTGTAATCATAATCCTTGGGGCTATCTCTACAACCTTTCATTCTAAAAGCATGGAAACCAAGTTTTGGAAAGTTCAAAAGTATTCAAGTCTCACAGCAGCTACAGCAAAATCTCACTATAACCCTCTAAGTAGGGATAAAAAAATTCAGTGATATACAACGTGGGATTGTGTAATTGCACGGTTATCCAAAAATGCAATCTTACAAGGTGCATTATCAAAGGAATTCAGTGTATTTGTGTACATCCTATTTTTCTTTGGTAGATTGTTGGCTTTTGGCCTTGGGGATCATGTTTATAAATGGGGTCATTGCAATGCTACTAAAAGGGCACTGGCATAAAAATTAGAAGAATTGATTCCTAATCCTAATTCTGTCCCTTGCTATCACTGGATACATAGACCTAAACATATTCTCTAAATTCCATGAGGAGAAGAACTTCATTTTGCTCACTGTACATCCCCAGTGTGTAGACTAGCACCTGGACCTTGCGTATATTAAGAGTTCAATAAACATTTGCTAACTCAATAAATGAATTAATGACAGAAATGGAAGCTGTGGGGCACAAATAGTATAATATGCCAGCATCACTTCTGTCATCTCCTAAGCAGAAATTGACGGATTTTTCTGATTTAAATGATAAACTCCTTCAGAGTAAAATCTTGTCTTCTATTTCATTTCTTCTATAACAGAAACACAGTAACAGTACTAGACACAGAGCAAATGTCGTTTGTTTAGAGCTGAGGTCACAGGATTGGTCATAAAGCTGAGGAAGAGAGGTTGAAAATATTCTAAAAGATAAAGTCAATGACATCAGTAAAGAGAAATTTTAAAAGGTATTCAGCTTGAATTATGATATTTTAATGTTAGAAAAAAGAGCAAGACAAGATCAGGCACATTCAGGCTGGTATGGCCATAGACAATAAGGCTATAGTCACCAAAACAGCATGGTACTGATATAAAAATAGACACAGAGACCAGTGGAATGGAATAGGGAATCCAGAAATAAAGCCAAGTACGTACAGCCAACTGATCTTCAACAAAGCAAACAAAAACATAAAATGGGGAAAGGACACCCTATTCAACAAATGGCACTGGGATAACTGGCAAGCCATATGTAGAAGAATTAAACTGGATCCTCATATCTCACCTTATACAAACACCAACTCAAGAGGGATCAAAGACTTAAATTTAAGACCTGAAACCATAAAATTTCTAGAATATAACATCAGAAAACTATTCTAGACATTGGCTTAGGCAAAGCGTTCATGAGCAAGAACCCAAAAGCAAATGCAACAAAAACAAAGACAAATAGAAGGGACTTAATTTAAAAGCTTCTGCGAAGCAAAAGATATAATCAGCAGAGTAAACAGACAACCCACAGAGTGGGAGAAATCTTCACAAACTGTGCATCTTCCAAAGAACTAATATCCAGAATTTATAAGGAACTCAAATCAGCAAGAAAAAAAGGAATTCCATCAAAAAATGGGCTAAGGACATGAATAGGTAACTCTCAAAGAAGATATACAAATGGCCAACAAACATATGAAAAAATGCTCAACATCACTAATGATCAGGGAAATGCAAATCAAAACCACAATGCAATACCACCTTACTCCTGCAAGAATGGTCATAATTTAAAAATCAAAAAATAATAGATGTTGGCATGGATGTGCTTAAAGGGGAGCGCTTTTACGCTGTTGGTGGGAATGTAAGCTAGCACAACCACTATGAAAAACAGTATGGCAATTTCTTGAAGAACCAAAAGTAGATCTACCATTTGATCCAGCAATCCCACTATTGGAAATCTAACCAGAGGAAGTCATTATATAAAAAGTCATTACATAAAAAGACACTCACACAAATGTTTATAGCAGCACAATTTGCAATTGCAAAAATATGGAACCAGCCCAAATGCCCATCAATCAGTGAGTGGATAAAGAAAGTGTGATATATATATCCACACCATGGAATACTACTCAGCCATTAAAAGGAACAAAATAATAGCATTTGCAGCAACCTGGAAGGAGTTTGAGACCATTATTCTGAGTGAAGTAACTCTTCACTTGGAGAATGGAAAACCAAATATCATATGTTCTCCCTCATAAGTGGGAGCTAAGCTATGAGGACACAAAGGCATAAGAATGATACAATGGACTTTGGGGTATTGAGGGGAAGGATGGGAGTAGGTGAGGTATAAAAGACTACATATTGGGTACAGTATACACTGCTTAGGTGATGGCTGCACCAAAATCTCAGAAATCACCACTAAAGAACTTATCCATGTTACCAAAATCCACCTGTTCCTCAAAAACCTATTGAAATAAAAAAATTAATTGATTAGTTAATTATAAAGAAAAGAGAGCAAGATTAAGATGGCATGTTTGGTGTCCATTCCTTGAGAGAATTCTGATTACCTTTTCATTACAAATATCAGTTGTCTTGTAAGTGGCAAAATCGAACTTTGTTTCAGTGAAGATAAGCAATTTGAGAATTTTATTAAATGGATATTTAAAGAGACAGATACTTCCCCATATCTTCCTCCGGAAATATGGAAAATCCTTTGGAACGTGTTTGGCAGTTTGGAGGCTTATAGCCTGGCGAACAATGGCACTTGTTTCTGGAATCACACACCTAGGATCATTTTGAAAAATTAGATTGTTTTAAAATATTTTCTCAGAGAAGGTGATCATCAAGCTTACTTTTGTACCATAATCTAGTGTAATTTTGTTTATTTAGAGTGACAGTCTCACATATCAAATGTTTGGTTTCTTAGACTAAAACACAGACACACACACACACAAAGCAAAAAAAAAAAAAGAACTATAAAGTGAGGCTCTCAATATTTGCATCAAGAAAATTTGACACCTTGAAATGTTTACCTACAAATTTACCATGCAATTTCAAAAATGCATACTTAAATTCTAATGAAAATGTGACCCCTCCAGTGACATGCTGGAGCCAGCATATATGAGTCTTATCTTTGAGCTATTTTCATCCATCGCTTTATATGTCTCTATTTTATGACAGTAACATACTGTTCTGGTTACTGTACATTTGTACTACATTTTGAAAAGCTTTGTTCTTCTTTTTAAAAATTGCTTCTAATTATCTGGATTTTTTTCATCTTATATAATTTTTTTATTTTCTATTTCTTTGAAAAATAACATGGAGATTCTGATAAGGATTGCATTGAATCTGTAAATAATTTTGACTATTAGGGATAGTTTAACAATATTAATTTCTTCAATCCATGGAATATCTTTCCATTTTTTGTGCCTCCTTTAATTTTTTTCATGTTTTATAGTTTTCAGTGTACAAGTCTTTCACTTCCTTGGTTTGTTTTAAACCTCAGTATTTTATTCTTTTTGATGCTGTTGTAAATGGGATTGTTTAACTAATCTCCTTTCCTGACCGTCTGTTTTTGATGTATAAAAATGTAACTGATTTTTGAGTGTTGTTTTTGTGTCCTGCAACTTTACTGAATTCATTATTTCTTCTACTAGTTTTGTGGAACCTTTATGGTTTCCTATGTATACAATCATGGCATTTGCAAACAGAAGCTACTTTATTTCTGCTTTCTCATTTGGATGCCCTTTATTTCTTTTCCTTGCCTCATTGCTTCATCTAGGAATTCCAGTACTAGGTTGAGTAGAAGTGCAGAGACTGAGTATCCTTGCATTGTTATAGATCTTAAAGTAAAGGCTTTCATTATTTCACCATTGAGTGTAATTTTAGCTATGGACTTTTTACATATAGGCTTTCTGCTATTCCTAATGTATTGAGTTTTTATAATGAAAGGGTGCTGGATTTTGTCAAATGCTTTTTCTGCATCTTAATGTCATAAAGTAAATTTATCTTTCATCTTCTTAATGTGGCATACCACATTAATTGATCTGTGTATTTTGAACCATCCTTGCATCCCAGGAATAAATCCCATTTGGTCATAGTGTATGATTCTTTTAGTGTGCGGCAAATATAGTTTGTTAATGTCTTGCTGTAAATTTTTGCATGCATGTTTGTAAATATATTAGCCTGCAATTTTATTTTCTTGTTTAATTCTTCTGTAAATGTTTAACAGAATTCATTTGTGAAGCCCCCTAGTCCTGAGATTTTCTTCGCTAGAAAGTTTTGTTTACTGATTTAATCTCTTTATTTGCTGTTGTTCTGTTCAGGCTATTTATTTTTGATTCAGTCTTGGCAAGTTGTATCATCCTAGGAATTTATCAATTTCTTCTAGGTTATCCAGTGTGTTGGTGTATAAATATACACCACAGTATCTTCTTAAAAAATTTCTGTGACATCAGTTGTAATATCTGCTCCTTCATTTCTGATTTTGAGTCTTATTTCTTTTTTTCCTTGCTATTTTACCTAAGAGTTTGTCCATTTTTTTTATCTTTTCGAAAACTCAACTCTTAATTTCCTTGATTTTGTCTATTATTTTTCTATTCTCTATCTTATTTGTGCTCTAATCTTCATAACTTCCTACTGCAAACTTGGGGTTTGTTTGTTCAATTTTTTTCTAGTTTCTTGAGGTGTAAAGTTAGAACGTTTTTTTGAAATCTTTATTCTTTTTAATGTAAGAATTTATCACTATAAATTTCCCTTTAGTACTGTTTTTGCCACATCCAATTTTTTTTTTTATTTTTTGTTTGTCTTGAGATATTTTCTAATTTACCTTTTGATTTGCTGTTTAGCCCAATGGTTGTTCAATTGTGTGTTATTTAATTTTCATGTACTTTTTAAGTTTTTCCACTTCCTTTTAATATTAACTTCTAGCTTCAATCTAATGTGATCAGAAAATATACTTGGAGTGATGTCAGTCTTCTTAAATTTGTTGAGACTTGTCTTGTGACTTAATATGTGGTCAGCAATTCTGAGCAAAAAGAACAAAGCCAAATGCATAACATTATCTGACTTCAAGTTATACTAGAGCTATAGTAACCAAATCACCATGGTACTGGCATAAAATCAAACACATAGACCAATGGAACAGAATAAAGAATCCGGCTACAAATACATGCATTTACACCAATTCATTTTCAACAAAGGCACCAATAATGTACAACAGAGAAAGAACACTCTCTTCAATAGATGGTGCTGGAAAAATTCAATAACCATATGCAGAAGGATAAAACTTGATCATTATCTTTCACTGTGTACAAAAATAAAATCAAAATGTATTCAAGACTTAAATCTAAAAACCAAAACTATAAAACTACCAGGAGAAAATGTAGGAAAATAGTTCTAAGACATTGATTATGTAATTATTTTTTGGATATAACCTCAAAAGCACAGGAAACATAAGCAAAAATAAACAAATGGGATTACACCAAGCTAAAAAGCTTCTACACAGCAAAAGAAGCAATCAACAAAGTGAAGAGACAACCCACAGAATAAGAGAAAATATTTCCAAACTATCCATCTGACAAGGGACTGACAATCAAAATATATAAGGAGCTCAAATAACTCAATAGGAAAAATCTCCACAAATTATATGATTAAATAAACAGGCAAAAGATCTGAATAGACATTTCTCAAAATAAAACATGCAAATGGCCAACAGGTATATGAAAAAATGTTCAACATCACTAATTATGAGAGAGATGGAAATCAAAATTATGAGATATAATCTCAATCCAGTTAAAATGGCTTATAAAAGCCTTTTTTTTTTTTTTTGGATAACAAAAAGACGGAAGAGCCAATGCTGGTGAGGCTATGGAGAAAAGGAAAGCCTCACACACTATAGGTGGGAATGTAAATTAGTACAGCCACTATAAAAAATTGTGTGGAGATTCCTCAAAAAAACTAAAAATAGAACTACTATATGACCCAGCAATTCTACTACTGAGTAAATAACCAAAAGAATGGAAATCAATATTTCAAAATGCTATCTGCACTCCCATGTTTATTGTAGTACTATTCACAATAGCCAAAATACAGAATCAATGTAAGTGTCCATGAATAGATGAATAAATAAAGAAAATGTGGGATACATACATAATGTAAAACATAGGCTATAAAAATAATGAAATCCCATCACTCGTAGCAACATGGATGGAACTGGAAGTCATTATGTTAAATGAAATAGGCTAAGCACAGAAAGATAAATATCACATGTTCTCACTCTTATGTGGAAGCTAAAAAAGTGGATTCATGAAGACACAGAGTAGGTGGGGGGTTACCAGAGGCCAGAATGTGTAATGAGAGGAAAGGATGAAGAGAGGTTGATTAATAGGTACAAATATCCAGTTTGAAAGAATAAGTAAGACCAAGTGTTTGACAGATCAGTAGGATGACCAGAGTTTAAAATAACCTATTGTATATTTCAAAAACAGCTAGAAAAATAAATTCAAATGTTTTAGCATAAAGACAAATATATAAAGTGATGGATATCTTAATTATACTGATTTGATTTTTATGAATTATATGAATGTATTATCATTTATACCCCCACAACAGGTACAACTATTGCCAATAAAAAATAAAATTAAAATAAATAAATAAAACAATTATACTTCATAAGCTGAAAGCTCTAATGGATAAAGGAAACTGCATGTAAGAACAGATGGGCAGTGTAGGCAGAGAGATAAAAATTCTAAGAAAGAATCAAAAAGAAGTACCAGAGATCAAAAACACTGCAACAGAAATGAAGAATGCTTTTGATGGGCCTGTAAATAGAATAATTATGGCTGAGATGAGAAAAGATCTCTGAGCTTGAGGATACCTCAATAGAAACTTCTAAAACTAAAAAGTCAAAAAAAAAAAGGTTGAAAAAACAGAACAGAATATCCAAGAACTGTGGGACAAT
Organism: Hylobates moloch; assembly: GCF_009828535.3. Classification (NCBI taxonomy): domain Eukaryota; kingdom Metazoa; phylum Chordata; class Mammalia; order Primates; family Hylobatidae; genus Hylobates; species Hylobates moloch. The sequence goes on along the minus strand of NW_026652297.1, from coordinate 44,032,745 downwards.
TAAAAAAATGTATTACATACATGTAACGAGGATACCAAGAGGACAAAAAAGAACGGAATAGAAGAAATATTTGAATCAATAATAGCTGATAATTTTCCAAAATTAATGTCTTGCAACAAATCACAGATCAAGCAACCCCCGCCACAAAAAAATCAAGACAAATGCCAAAAATTTATACCTAGACATAATAACTTTCAAACTACAGAAAATCAAAGATAAAGAACAAATTTGGAAAGAAGCCAGAGGGAGAAAATACCGTATCTATAGAGGCACAAAGATAAAAATTATACTGGACTTCTCTTCAGCAACCACGCAAGCAAAAAGAGTGAGGAGTGAAATATTTAATCCTTTGAAATTATCTTGCAAAAGTGGAAATAAAATAAAGAGTCTCAGACAAGCAAAAATTGAGAGTATATATCACCAGTAGACATGCCTTGGAAATAAATGTGTCAGAAGAGATTCTTCAGAGAGAATGAAAATCACAAAGGTCAGCAAATGTTATTTACATAAAAAGAATAGTATTAGAGAAGGAATTAAGTGAAAGTAAACTAAAAATTTTTATTTTTCTTATTCTTAATTGATGTTACAGATAATTGTTTGCTGAGATGGGTTCACTATTAAATTCTACCAAACACTTAAGGGAGAAATTATACCAATTTTCTATAATCTCTTACAATCTCTTTCAGAAGACAGAAGCAGAGGGGATGCTTCCTCACGCATTCTGTCAGGCCATCCTTACCCTAATATCAAAACCAGAGAAAAATGTTACAAGAAATGGAAACTACAGAAAAATGTCTGTAGATGCAAAGATGCAAAAAACTCTCACTATACATTAGTAAATCAAATTCAACAACGCATAAAAAGAATTATACACCACAACCAAGATTTATCGCAGGCATGTAACTGGTTCAACATTAGAAAATTAGCTGATGTACTTCATCTCACATCAATAAGCTAAAGAAGAAAAATCACATTATCATATCAATAAATACAGAAAAAGCATTTAACATTAAAAAACCGACACTCGGGCGGGGCATGGTGGCTCACGCCTGAAATCCCAGCACTTTGGGAGGCCAAGACGGGCAGATCATGAGATCAGGAGATCGAGACCATCCAGGCTAACACGATGAAACCCCGTCTCTACCAAAAATACAAAAAAATTAGCCGGGCATGGTGGCAGGCGCCTGTAGCCCCACCTACTCGGGAGACTGAGGCACGAGAATGGCGTGAACCTGGGAGGCGGAGCTTGCAGTGAGCCGAGATTGCGCCACTGCACTCCAGCCCGGGCAACACAGTGAGACTCCCTCTCAAAAAAAAAAAAAAAAAAGCCAACACTCATTTGTGATTTAAAAGTAAACTAACAGCAAACTAGGAATAGAGGGAAATTTTTTCATCTAACAAAATATCAAACAAAAAAACCTACAGCTGACATCATACCTAATGGTGAGCTATTAGACACTTTCCCACTAAGATAAGGAGCAATGCAAGGACGTCTCCTCTCACCACTCCTATTTCAATATCATACAGGAAGTTCTAACTAATACAATAGAATAAGAAAAAAAGGTATACTGATTGGGAAGGAAGAAATAAAACTGTCTTTGTTCATATATGACATAAACATCAATTTAGAAAATCTAAAAAGAATTGAAGAACTCTTGGAACTAACAAGTGATTGTAGCATGGTTGCAATATACAAGATTAATGCACAAAAGCCAATAATTTTCCTATACACCAGCAATGAACAAATGAAACTTGAAATTAAAGACATAATACTATTTGCATTAGCCCCCCCAAAAAATGAAGTACTTGGTATAAATCTAACAAAATATATATAAGATCAATATGAGAAAAACTACAAAACACTGATGAAGGAAATAAAAAAGGACTAAATAAATGAAAATGCATTACATGTGCATGGACAGAAAGACTCGATATTGTCAAGATAATCAGTTCTTACTAACTTGATCTATAGATGGAACACAATCCCTGTTAAAATCCCAGCAAGGTGTTTTGTGGAAATCAACAAAATGATTCTAAAATTTCTATGGAGGCACAAAAGATCAAGAATAGTCAAGTTACCATTGAAAGAAAAAGAACAACGTCACAAGACTAACACTACCCAACTTCAACATACTGTAAGTCTGTAGTAATCAAGGCAATATGATATAGGAGAAAGAATAATCAAATGGATCAATGAAATAGAATAAGGAGCCCAGAAACTGACAAACATAAATCTAGTCGACTGATCTCTGACAAAGGAGCAAAAGCAATATAGTAGAGAAAAGAAAGACTTCAACAATTGGTACTAGCTAGACATCAAAATGCAGGAAAAAAAAAGGATCTAGACACAAACTTATCACCCTTCAAAAAGTTAATCCAGAATGGGTCATAGGCCTAAATGTAAAATGCAAAGCTAAAAAACTCCTAGAAGATAACTCAGAAAAAAAAAAAAAAAAAAACTGGATGACCTTGGGTATTACATAGACTTTTTAGATACAATACCGAAGGCACAATCTATGAAAGAAATAATTAAGAAGCTGGGCCTCATAAAATTAAAACATTCTCTGTGAAAAGCACTGTCAAGAGAATAGAAAGATAAGCCACAGAATGGAAGAAAATATTTGCAAAAGACACGTCGAATATGTGACTGTTATTCAAAATATGAAGAGAAAACTTAAAACTCAACAAGAAAACAAATAACTTGATTTAAAAATGGGCAAAAGACTTTAAAAGGCCCCTCACCAAAAAAAATATATAGATGGAAAATAAGTATATGAAATATGCCTCACATATGTCATCAGTAAAATGCAAATTAAAACAGCAATGAAATACCACTACACACCTATTAGAATGGCCAAAATCCAAAACACTGACAACAAAAAATGTTGGCTTGGATGTGGAGCAACAGGGTCTCTCATTCACTGCTGGTGGGAATGCAAACTGGTACAGCCACTTTCGAAGATGTTTTGTCAGTTTCTAACAAAACTGAGCATACTCTTACGATATGATACAGCAACCACAATCCTTGGTATTTACTCAAAATAGGTGAAAATTTATGTCCACACAAAAACCTGCAGAAGGATGGTTATAGCAGCTTTATTTGTAATTACCAAACTTGGAAGCAACCAAAGTGTCCTTCAGTAGATGAGTGGATAAATAACTATGGTACATTCAGACAATGGAATATTATTTAGCACTAAAAAGAAATAAGCTATCAAGCCATAGAAAAACACGGAGAAACATTAAATGCATATTACTAAGTGAAAGAAACCAATCTGAAAAGGCTACATACTATATGATTCCAATAAAATGACATTCTGGAAAAGAAAAACCTAGGAAAACAGTAATAAGATCAGTGGTTGCCAAGGATTAGTGGAGAGAGAAGGATGAACTGATGGAGCACAGAGAATTTTTAGAGTAATGAAAATACTCTCTGTATATCATAATGATGTATGTATATCATTACACATTTGTCAAAACCCATAGAATGTGAGACACTAACAGTGAATCCTAATGTAAACTGGACTTTGGGTGATAATGATATGTCCTTGTAGGTCATCAGTTATAACAAACAGACCACTCGGGTATGTGATGTTAAAATTGGGAAAGATTGTGCCTCTGTAAGATGAGTGGATATATGGAAAATCTCTGTGCTTTCTACTTTCCAAAATTTCTGTGAACCTGAAGCTCCTCTAAAAAATAAAGTCTATTTTTAAAAGTAGATAAATAAAACAATAGTTTTTTATGATCCCTGTATATTCACAGACACAGGAATTACAGCATAATTATCTTTCCTTTGAGAACCAGGTTAATGTATTTATCAGAAAATTTAACACCCTCTGAAAAGTACCCAATTATAACAATATATATTTAGGTCATTAGCAATTTAATTCTACTCAAAATATCTTCTGTAACTAATTATGGCTGCTGAATTTAATGACTTAATTCAGCTCTCAACTGAAGCTAGATGCAACAGAGTCTGGCACATGGTAGTGACCCAAAAAATGTCAGTAAATTAATGAGTGATGCAAAAAAGTGTCCAAGAAATGTGATTCATGGAAGCATGTGGTTACTTACTCCATGTCCAGAACACTGTTGTGAACAAAGATGTGCTGAAGCCTTAATTATCCTTGATTCTACACATTCACGATTTACACAAACCTAAAGAAAAACACATACAAAAAAAGTTCCCATGTCAGAGGGGTACAGTCATCATAACATTACAGTAAATAATTATATAATATAAAAGCATAGCCAATCAATGATACAAATTTTCCTCTAAGTACTGCTTTTGCTGCATTCCAGAAGGGTGTTTTTTTTTTTTTTTTTTTGGCAAGAAATTTGTGATTTATTTGCATTTTAAATTGATATTATTATTACTATGTTTCTTCATGTAGTTCTAAAGCAGAATAATTTAAAAAATAACAAAAAGCCCAGTGTTTAAATAATAAGAGAGTTTTAGCAAACATCTAAATAAGGATATTATATTGTCTGCTTAGGCTGACATCACAAAGTAGCATAGCTTAAGAGGCTTCAACAACAGTGATTTATTTTCTAACAGTTCTAGAGGCTGGAAGTCCAAGATCAAGGTGTCTGCAGGGTTGGTTTCTCCTGAAGCCTCTCTTCTAGACTTGCCTTCTCCCTATGTCCTCACATGGCCTTTCCTCTACATGCACAAGCCCCGGTGTCTCTTTGTGTATCCAAATCTATTTTTTATAAGGATGCAAGTCAGATTGGAACAAGGCCGCAGTTTCATTTAACCTTAACTACTTCTTTTTTTAATTTTTATTTCAATAGATTTCGGGGAACAGGTGGTGTTTGGTTACATGAATAAGATTTTTAGTAGTGATTTCTGAGATTTTGGTGCAGCCATCATCCTAGCAGTGCACACTGTACCCAATGTGTAGCCTTTCATTCCTTACCCCTTCCCACCCTTCCCCCCAAGTCCCCAAAGTCTATTGTATCATTCTCGTGCCTTTGGGTCTTCAGAGATTAGCTCCCACTTGTGAGTGAGAACATATGATGTTACGTTTTCCATTCCTGAGTTACTTCACTTAGAATAATGGACTCCAACTCCATCCAGGTTGCTGTAAATGTCATTATTTTGTTCCTTTTTAAGGCTGAGTAGGATTCCATGGTATTTATATACCACATTTTCTTAGCCACTGTGGGTTGTCTGTTTACTCTGCTGATTATATTTTTGCTATGCAGAAGCTTTTTAGTTTAATTAAGTCCCATCTATTTATCTTTGATTTTATTGCATTTGCTTTTAGGTTCTTGTTCATGAACTCTTTACCTAAGACAATATCTAGAAGGGTTTTTCTGATGTTATCTTCTAGGATTTTTATAGCTTCAGGTGTTATATTTAAGTCTTTGACACATCTTTTTTTATTATACTTTAAGTTTTAGGGTACATGTGCACAATGTGCAGGTTTGTTACATATGTATACATGTGTCATGTTGGTGTGCTGCACCCATTAACTCGTCATTTAACATTAGGTATATCTCCTAATGCTATCCCTCCCCACTCCCTACAACAGGCCCCAGTGTGTGATGTTCCCCTTCCTGGTCTTTGACACATCTTGAGTTGATGTTTGTATAAGGTGAGACATGAGGATCCAGTTTCATTTTTCTACATGTGGCTTGCCAGTTATTCCACCATCATTTGTTGAATAGGGTGTCCTTTCCCCACTTTATGTTTTTGTTTGCTTTGTCAAAGATCAGTTGACTGTAAGTACTTGGCTTTATTTCTGGGAGCTCTATTCTGTTCCATTGGTCTATGTGTCTATTTTTATAGTGGTACCATGCTGTTCTGGTGATTGTAGCCTGGTAGTATAGTTTGAATTCAGGTAATGTGATGCTTCCAAATTTGCTTTTTGGGTTTTCATATTTTGTTTCTTTTTTTTGCTTAGTCTTGCTTTGCCCATGCAGCTTTTTGGTTCCATATGAATTTTAGGATTGTTTTTTCCAGTTCTGTGAAGAATAATGATGGTATTTTGATGGGAATTATATTGAATTTATATATTGCTTTTAACAGTATGGTCATTTCCACAATATTGATTCTACCCATCCATGAGCATAGTATGTGTTTTCATTTGTTTGTGTCATCTATAATTTCTTTCAGCAATGTTTCACAGTTTTCCTTTGTTAGGTATATTCCTAAGTATATTGGGGGGTTTTGTTGCACCTACTGTAAAAGGGGTTGAATTCTTGATTTGATTCTCAGCTTGGTCACTGTTGGTGTATAGCAGTGCTACTGATTTGTGTACATTACTTTTGTATCCTGAAACTTTACTGAATTCATTTATCAAATCTCGGAGCTTTTTAGATGAGTCTTTAGGGTTTCCAAGGTATATGATCATATCATTGGCAAGCAGTGACAGTTTGACTTCCTCATCATCAATGTGAATACTCTTTCTTTCTTTGTTTCTCTTTTTTGATTGCTCTGGCTAGGACCTCCAGTACTATGTTGAATAGAAGTGATGAAAATGCACATCCTTATCTTCTTCCTGTTCTCAGGGAAAATGCTTTCAACTTTTCCCTATTCAGTACAATGTTGTCTGTGGCTTTGTCATATACGGCCTTTATTACCTTAAGGTATGTCCCTTCTGTGCCAATTTTTCTGAGGGTTTTAATCATAAAGGGATGTTGGATTTTGTCAAATGCCTTTTCTGTGTCTATTGAAATGATCATATGATTCTTGTTTTAAATTCTGCTTATGTGTTGTATTACACTTATTTACTTGTATATGCTAAACTTGCATCTCTGGTATGATACCAATTTGATCATGGTGGAATATCTTTTTGATATGCTGTTTATTCAGTTAGCTAGTATTTAGTTGAGAAAATTTGCATTTTTGTTTCCCAGAGATATTGGTCTGTAGTTTTCCTTTTTTGTTCTTTCCTGTCCTGGTTTTGATATTAGGGTGATATTGGTTCCATAGAACAATTTAGGAAAAATTCCCTCTTTCTCTATCTTTGAAATATTTTCAGTAGGATTGGTACCAGTTCTTTTATTAATCTCTGACAGAATTCCAGTAGGAATCCATCCAATTCTGGACTTTTTTTTCGTTGGTAATGGTTTTTATTACCATTTCAATCTTGCTGCTTGTTATTAGTCTGTTCAGAGTTTCTATTTCTTCCTGATTTTGTTTAGGAGGGTTGTATATTTCCAGGAATTTATTTATCTCCCCTAGGTTATCTATTTTGTGTTCATAAAGGTGTTCATAGTAGCCTTCAATGATCTTTTGTGTTTCTACGCTATAGCTTGTAATATCTCCCATTTCATTTCTAACTGAGCTTATTTAGACCTTTCTCTTCTTTTCTTGGTTAACATCACTAATGGGCTATCCATTTTGTTTATCTCTTCAAAGAACCAGCTTTTGTTTCATCTATTTTTCCTTTGATTGTTTCCATTTTATTTACTTCTGCTCTGATCTTTGTTACTTATTTTCTTCTGCTGGATATGGGTTTGGTTTGTTCCTGCTTCTCTAGTTCCTTGAGGTATGACTGTTATGGTTTGGCTGTGTTTCCAGCCAAATTTCATTCTGAATTCTCACATATTGTGAGAGGGAACCAGTGGGAGGTAATTGAATCATGGAGGCAGGTCTTTCCTGTGTTGTTCTTGTGATAGGGAATAAATCTCATGAGATCTGATGGTTTTCTAAAAGGGGGATTCACTGCACAAGCTCTCTTCTCTTGTCTGCTAATATGTACCTTTCACTTTCCACCATGATTTTGAGGCATTCCCAGCCATGTGGAACTGTAAGTCCATTAAACTTCTTTCTTTTCTAAATTGCCCAGTCTCAGGTATGTCTTTATCAGCAGCATGAATAAAACTAATACAGTAAATTGGTACCAGTAGAGTGGGGTGCTGCTGAAAAGAAACCCAAAAATGTGAAAGTGACTTAGGAACTGGGTAACAGGCAGAGGTTGGAACAGTTTGGAGGGCTCAGAAGAAAACAGGAACATGTGGGAAAGTTTGGAACATCCTAGAGACTTGTCAAATGGTTTGGACCAAAATGCTGATAATGATATTAACAATACAATCCAGGCTGAGGTGGTCTCAGATGGAGATCAGGAACTTGTTGGGAACTGGAGCAAATGTGGCTCTTATTATGTTTTAGCAGAGGCTGGCAGCATTTTGTCCCTGCCCTAGAGATTTGTGGAATTTTTGAACTTGAGAGAGATGATTTAGAGTATCTGGTGGAAGAAGTTTCTAAGCAGCAAAGCATTCAAGAGGTGACTTGGGTGCTATTAAAGGCATTCAGTTTTAAAAGGGAAACAGATCACAAAAGTTTGGAAAATTTACAGCCTGATAGCACAATAGAAAAGAAAATCCCATTTTCTGAAGAGAAATTCAAGCCAGCTACAGAAACTTACATGAGTAATGGGGACCCAAATGTTAATCACTGAGACAATGAGGAAATTGTCTCCAGGACATGTCAGAGGCCTTGGTGGCAGCCTCTGCAGTCATAGGCCTGGAGGTTTAGGAGGGAAAAAATGACTTTGTGGGCCAGGGCCAGGGTCCCTCTGCTGTGTGCAGTCTAGGGACTTGGTGCCCTGCATCCAGCCATTCAAGCTGTGACTGAAAGGGACCAAGGTATAGCTAAGCCTGTGGCTTCAGAGGGTGGAAGCCCAAGCCTTGGCAGCTTCCATGTGGTGTTGAGGCTGTGGATACACAGAAGCCAAGAATCAAGATTTGGGAACCTCTGCCTAGATTTCAAAGGATATATGAGTGTCCAGGCAGAAGTTTGCTGCAGGAGCAGGGCCCTCATGGAGAACCTCTGCTAGAGCAGTGTGGAAGGGAAATGTGAGGTTGAAGCCCCCACACAGAGACCCTACTGGGGCACTGCCTAGTGTAGTTGTGAGAAGAGGGCCACCATCCTCCAGAACCCAGAATGGTAGATCCACCTACAGCTTACACTGTTTCCCTGGAAAAGCTGCAGACATTCAGTGCCAGCCTGTGAACGCAGCCAGGAGGCTATACACTGCAAAGCCACAGGGGCAGAGCTGTTCAAGGCTGTGGGAGCTCACCTCTTGCATCAGCGTGAACTGGATGTGAGACATGGAGTCAAAGGAGATCATTTTGGAGGTTTAGATTTCACTGCCTCGCTGGATTTTAGACTTGCATGGGACCTGTAGCCCCTTTATTTTGGCCAATTTCTCCCATTTGGAATGGCTGCATTTATCAATGCCTATACCCCTATTGTATCTAGGAAGTAACTAACTTGCTTCTGATTTTATAGGCTCATAGGTGGAAGGGACTTGCCTTGTCTTGGATAAGACTTTGGATTATAGACTTTTGAGTTTATGTTGAAATGAGTTAAGATTTCGGGGGACTGTAAGGACGGCATGATTGGTTTTGAAATGTGAGGACATGAGATTTGGGCTGAATGATATGGTTAGGCTGTGTCCCCACCCAAATCTCGTCTTGAATTCCCATGTGTTGGAAGGTAATTGAATCATGAGGGCAGATCTTCCCTGTGCTGTTCTCATGACAGTGAATAAGTCTCACAAGAGCTGATGGTTTTACAAAGGGGAGTTTCCTTGCACAAGCTCTCTTCTCTGTCTGCCTCCATGTGAAACATGCCTTTCACCTTCTGCCATGATTGTGAGGCCTCCCCAGCCACGTGGAATTTTAAGTTCACTAAGCCTCTTTCTTTCGTAAATTGCCCAGTCTCAGGTGTGTCTTTATTAGCAACATGAAAGCAGACTAATACAATGACAATGACCTTAGGTTGTCTATTTTTGCCCTTACAGACTTTTGAATGTAGGCATTTAATGCTATAAACTTTCCTTTTAGCACTGCTTTTGCTGTATCCCAGAGGATTGGATGGGTTGTGTCACTATTATCATTCAGTTCAAAGAAGTTTTTAGTTTCCATTGATTTCACTGTTTACCAAAAGATCATTCAGGAGCAGACTACTTAATTTCCATGTATTTGGATGGTTTTGAGGGTTTCTTTTGGAGTTATTTCCAATTTTATTCTGCTGTGGTCTGAGAGAGTACTTGATATGATTTCAATTTTCTTAAGTTTATTGAGGCTTATTTTATGGTCCATTATATTGTCAGTCTTGGAATATGTTCCATGTGCTGATGAATAGAAATATATATTCTGCATTTTGGGGCAGAATGTTCTGTAAATATCTGTTAAGTCTATTTGTTCTAGGGTATAGTTTAAGTGCCGTGTTTCTTTGTTGACTTTCTGTCTTGATGACCTGTCCAGTGCTGTCATGAAGTATTGAAATCCCCCACTATTATTGTGTTGCCATCCATCTCATTTCTTAGGTCTATCAAGAATTGTTTTATAAATTTGGGAGCTCTAGTGTTAGGTGTATATGTATTTAGAATTGTGATTTTTTTTCCTGTTGGACTAGTCCCTTTATCATTATGTAATGCCCCTCTTTGTCTTTTTTAAGAGTTTTTGCTTTAAAATCTGTTTTGTCTAATATAAGAATAAGTACCCCTGCTCACTTTACATGTCCATTTGCATGGAATATCTTTTTCCACCCCTTTACCTTAAGTTTATGTGAATCCTTATGTGTTAGGTGAGTCTTTTAAAGACAGCAGATACCTGTTTGGTGAATTATTATCCATTCTGCCATTCTGAATCTTTTAAGTGAAGAATTTAGGCCATTTATTCTCAATGTTAGTATTGAGATGTGAGGTACTATTCTATTTATCATGCTGGTTGTTGCCTGAATATCTTGATTATTTTTTCATTGTGTTATTGTTTTAGAGACCCTCTGAAATTTATGCTTTAAGGAGGTTCTATTTTGGTGTATTTCAAGGTTTTGTTTCAAGATTTAGAACTCCTTTTAGCAGTTTTTGTAGTGCTGGCTTGGTAGTAGCAAATTTTCTCAGCTTTTGTTAGTCTGAAAAAGACTTTATCTTTCCCTCATTTATGAAGCTTAGTTTCACTGCACACAAAATTCCTAGCTGATAATTGTTTTGTTTAAAGAGACTAAAGATAGGATCTCCATCCCTTGTAGCTTGTAGAGTTTCTGCTGAGAGATCTGCTGTTAATCTGATAGGTTTTCCTTTATACGTTACCTGGTGCTTTTGCCTCACAGCTCTTAAGATTCTTTCCTTCATCTTTACTTTAGATAACCTGATGACCATGTGCCTAGATGATGATCTCCTTGTGATAAATTTTCCAGGTGTTCTTCGAAGTTCTTGTATTTGGAAGCCGAGATCTCTAGCAAGGCCAGGAAATTTTTCCTTGATTATTCCCTCAAATAAGCTTTCCAAACTTTAGGATTTCTCTTCTTCCTCAGGAATACAAATTATTCTCAGGTTTGGTTATTTAACATAATCCCAAACTTCATGGAGGTTTTGTTCATTTTTTTATTCTTTTTTGTCTGTGTCAGATTGGGTTCATTCCAAAGCCTTGTCTTAAAGCTCTTAAATTCTTCTACTTGTTCAATTCCATTGTTGGAACTTTCCAGTGTATTTTGCATTTCTTGAAGTGTGTCTTTTATTTCCAGAAGTTGTGATTTTTTTTTTTTATTTATGATATCTATTTCTCTGGAGATTTTTTGTCCATATTCTGTACTTTAAAAAATTTCTTTAGGTAGTTTTTCACCTCTCTGGTGCCTCCTTGAGTAGCTTAATAATCAAATTTCTGAATTCTTTTTCTGGCAGTTCAGAAATTTCTCCTTGGTTTGGATCCATTGCTGGTAAGCTAGTGTGATCTTTTGGTAGTGTTATAGAACCATGTTTTTGTCATATTACCAGAATTGTTTTTCTGGTTCCTTCTCATTTGGGTAGACTATGTTAGAGGAAAGATCTGGGAATCAAGTGCTGCTGTTCAGACTCTTTTGTCCCACAGGATAATCCTTTGATGTTGTGCTCTATCCCTTCCCTTAGGGATGGGGCTTCCTGAGAGCCAGACTGCAGTGATCGTTACTGCTCTTCTGGGTCTAGCCACCCAGTGGAGCTACTGGACTTTGGGTTGGTACTTGGGAATGTTTGCAAAGAATCCTGTGATGTGGTCCATCTTTAGGTCTCTCAGCCATTGATACTAGCACCTGCTCTGGTGGAAGTAGCAGGGGAGTGAAGTGGATTCTGTGAGAGTCCTTGGTTATAGTCTTGTTTAGTGCACTGGTTTTCTCCAAGGCTGGTTATGCTAGAAATGAAGTTGTTATGTGGACAGACTCAGGACCTCTGGTTAGCCAGAATGTTGTAGGCAGTGGAATTAGCTGTTGTTTTTTCCTTCCTTGGAGCAGGGTCGTTCTGTTATGAATTGCTGTAATGGCTTGAGTTGGCTGGCCTCCCGCCAAGAGATAGCACTTTCAAGAGAGCATCAGCTGTAGTAGTATAGGGGGGATACAAGCTTGCCCTAAGGTCACCCAGGTAAGTATTCAAGTTTTTCAGGTGATGGGTGGACCCTAGAGCTCCCATGAGTTACTGTCATTTTTGTCTTCGGCTACCAGGGCAGGTAGAGAAAGACCATCAGGTGAGGGCAGAGTTGGGCATGTCTGAGCTCAAACTCTCCTTGGGTAGGGCTTGCTATGGCTGTTGTGGTGGATTGGGGGAGGTGGTTCTCAGGCCAATGGAGTTACCTTCCAAGGGGGATCATGGCTGCCTCTGCTGCTTCATACAGGTCACCAGGGAAGTGGGGGAAAGCCAGCAGTGACAGGTCTCACCCAGCTCCTATGCAGCCAGTAAGACCAGTGTCACTCCCACCATGCTCCCCAGACAGCCAACAGAGCCCAGTGTATATACAGGCCTCTGGTGCACAGGGCTGAGAACTTGCTCCAGGCTACAAGCCTCCCCACTGAGAAAGCATGCAGAGCTCTCAGGCCTTGCTCCTACTTGCCTGCCATGGCTTCTGTGCTCATATTTGCACTTCTCGTTCACCCCACCACATTCTGCCCAGGAAAATTCACACTAAGTAGAAATTTTTACAAGGTTGAGCTGGAAGTCTCCTTATCCTTGTGGCCCTTCCCCAATTCCACTGGCTGTCCTCCCCAGGGACCGCTGTGAGATTAAATCAGAAATGGCTTCCCAGGGCTTCCCTGAGAACTGTGAGTGCCTACACGGCTCTTCTTGTTGCTGCTTCTACTTTTATGGTTTGCTCAGCTCTCTAAATTCATTTCAGCTCTAGGTAAGGTTAAATTCTTCTTCTGTGATCTGGATTTTCAGGTTCTCCAGTAAGGATGTGTGTCCAGAGCCAGACTTTCCCCCATTCACATATTGGGCATTTACAGTTTTATGGGTGTTTCACGAAGTTTGCAGTGGCAAGCTGCTTCTTTCAAAGGGTCTGTGAATTCTTTAAGTTTTCCTGGTATGTTCCTGCAGTGGTTCTTGGAGCAAAAGTTCATAATGTGAGTCTTCACACGCTGTCCATCCAAGTGGGAGCTGCAAGTTAGTCCTGCCTCCTAACTGCCATTTTTCTCCCTGTGTCCTCCACAAGTTTTGATAAGTTATATTTTCATTTTCACTTAGTCCAAAATATTTTAAATTTTTTCTTGAGAATTTTTCTTTGACCCATGCGTTATCTAGCCTCAAAGAGTATGGGGATTTTCCAGGTAACCATAATGTAAACTATGAATTTTGGGTGATAATGATGTGTCAATATAAGCTCATCAATTATTACAAATGTACCACGCTGATGTGGGTTGTGCATAGTGGTACAGGTTTTGTGGGGGAGTAGGGGATAAGAGAATATGAATACTTTTTTTTATTTTTCACTCAATTTTTGCTATGAACCTAAAATGGCACTAAAATGTAAAGTTTATTTTTTAAAATAATTTTTTTAATGATTCAGGGCAGAAAAGTGGAGGATATCAATAAAATAAGATTGGCTATTAAATAAATAATTATAATCAAAGAACCACTTTTCATTATAATACCATGAAATCTAACAAGACTATCCCTGAGTACACAGTTCAAAGAATATCTTGTATTAATTGTACATATAAAAGTTTTACATAGTAAAAAATTAACTCCATATAATAATGGCATATATTGTTTTCATAAAATATGAACTGTAACTAGAGTCTCATAAGTATTTAATGAAGATAATAGAAATTTTTGTTAAAATGTACCAGAGGTATCTATCATTATATTATGGAATGTATAAAAAATTCTGACATAATTCTTCTAACTTTAAAGTATAATAATCAGAGGGCTGAAGATACATTCCCAACTCCATTATTTATGGCAATCTCAGTTTCCTTAAGTTGCAGTTTTTACACGAGTACAATAATACTTTTTAAAAAAGTGTTATTTTAGAAAAAGCAAATAACATTAGAGATTGTTTTTAGTTTAAAATGAGATGACATATGTGAAAATCATTTCCTGTTAAACATTAAAGCACAGCATAACCTTCTTCAAATAAGCGGCATCATAAACCTCTTCTAAATACAAACAGTCTAACCCTTTTAAACTTTTAATATGTTGAGTCTTCTCGCTGGTCCTTGGCCACGATGATGTGTCTAACAAGTCTTTTTGGAATATAGTATCTATTGTCTGCCTGGCTTAGTTGAAATTGAGATAGATCCCCACTGAATAAGGACACTAACTTACAGAAACAATACTAAGAATGTTTCATCATATATAATTTATACTATCATTAAAAACTGCCTGGTAAAATTTGTTTTTACACATTATTTCTGAGAAGAATTGTCTGGGTTATTAAAAAGATTATATTCTTATTAAATTACTTATCAAATCATCTCAAAGAATTTATTGGTTGTGTTGCATTTTTTAGGTTTTTTCTTTTCTGCTCCATGACCTAAATATATCTACTGAGCTCCCTGGCCTAAACCTCCATCAAAAGGGCACTTATGACTCGAAGGCATGAAAATAAATCAACATTAATGAGTCTATATACTTTACCTACAGTAAACTTTATTTATACTATAAAACCACTAAAAGTGGCTATTAAAATATACATTTCATATCTAAGGATACCACGGCCTAATAATATTAAATTATTTCTTAAAGACCATCTATCAAGTAAGTGGCAGAATCAGAATTCAAATCTATGAACATCTATCTTTAAAGCCTACACTTTACACTTTTTATATTTCCCTATGAGCAAAGATCTGGTCAGGAATTAAATAAGATTTTATTTTAATTACTAAATATTTATTTATCTATTTTATACATTCAAAGATTTATTATTTACAGATCCTGGGCAGGGAGAGCACACTGTACCAGGAGGGCAGTCCTCCATCCCCAGGTCACAGGACACAGGAATGAAGAGTCAGACAGAGAGGGGCGGGGGGAAGGAGAGAAAGAACTAACAGTATACACATATATGGAAGAATAGGGTATGGATTGCTTTAGGTTTGCAGACAAATTCCTGAATGGTCCACTTAAGAAATGCATGGGGAAAGTTGAGAGCCCAGTTCCCCAGGACAGAGAAATGCCTTTAAGTTCTTATCTCTGGCAGGCTTGAGCTATTTGGATGTTGTGTTCTACTTCCAATGCCTAAGCAGGAACCTTTGCTGTGTTATTCCCTCTAAATGACATGTTAAAGTAAATTTATTTGCTCTGTCTTCTCCAGATTTGGGTTGGTTTCAAAGATGACAAATTATAATGATAACAATAGACAATAATAGCCAAACCATATTTAGTTATTACTATGTTCTGAGCATTGTGCTAAGCACTTACACTATTATCTCATTTAATCTTCACAATACCCTGTAGAGTAAATGCTATTAATTATCCCTACTTTATGTACAGTTGAGATATCTCAGACTAGCTAGATAACTTGCAAAATGTTAAACAATATTCGATTCTATCGAAGCAGCCTGATCTAAGTTGTGCTGTTATTCGTGGGGCCACAAAGAGATATATGTTACTAAGTGAGATTTCTTCTTTCTTCTCCCAGAAGAAAAGCAAGTTCCCATGCTATGAGGTTCTTAACTACAATATATTCCCAAGACTCTCTCCCAAGGAAAGCTCCAAATATTTGGAGTTTCCTTGCTCAGAACACTGAAATTCTAACAGGGGGTGGGAGGGGGTGGGGTGCGATGTTCCCATTTCCCTCTTACTATTTGGAGACTAATTTAAGATTATTCATTTTGCCTCCAAACATTTAAGATTACCGAATACTAGAACTAAATTAAAATTTGATACTTAAATAAAAAGATGAAAACAATGAATAAAACTATATTTTTAAATAGATTTTAAATTATTTACCCTCCCAGTATCACACTGAGAGCCATTTTTGACAGCCAGTGGATCTGGAACTGTTCGAGGCAATTTGTAGTCTACAGTTATGCATACAGAATCTCGTACGAAAGCATAAATCACATCACCATTTTCTTGATAGAAAGGCTTTCGAGTAGGGTAGGTACAAACTAATCTTCCACATATAAGATTCCTGAAAACATAAAAAATATATATGATTTTATACATTAGGAATTTATTAGGACTACTTTGGATTTGCTTTCTGTGATGAAAAAAGAATGGTTTTCCACTTAAGGCAATGCACCTACAGAAAACATTAATGTTTTCACGGTAACATTTGAAGTAAAAAGTAAAAAAGTATAAATCCATTGATGCTAGCTTAACTTTCAAAGGTACTGCCAGAGGCATTTGAACAAGAATGACTCTATCTTGAATAGAGGCTAGGTAAAATAAAGCTAAGACCTACTGGGTTGCATTTCCGGGAGGTTACGGCATTCTTAGTCATAGGATGAGACAGGAGATCGGCATAAGATACAGGCCATAAGCTGATAAAACAGCATAAGATAAAGAAGCCACTCAAATTTTACCAAAACCAAGACGGCGACGAAAGTGACCTCTGGTCATCCTCATTGCTCATTATACTCTAATTATAATGCATTAGCATGCTAAAAGATACTCCCACCAGCACCATGACAGTTTACAAATGCCACAGCAACATCAGGAAGTTACCCGATATGGTCTACAAAGGAGAGGAACCCTCAGTTCTGGGAATTGCCCACCCCTTTCCTGGAAAACTCATGAATAACCCACCCCTTGCTTGGCATATAATGAAGAAGTAACGATGAGTATAAGCAGCTAAGCAGCCCATGCTGTGCTTTGCCTGTTGAGTAGTCATTCTTTTATTCCTTTACTTTCTTAATAAATTTGCTTTCACTTTACTGTATGGATTTGCCTCAAATTCTCTCTTCCACAAGATCCAAGAACCCTCTCTTGGGGTCCGTATTCAGACCCCTTTCTGGTAACAATACTAGCGATCTGTTATTTACTGGGCAGATTATATATTTACTGTCAAATAATCAATTCACTACAGTATTTTATATCACCCCTTAGAAGGAAAGAAAGATGAAAAAGTTGTAACCCCTACACTCTAAGGACTTTACAGTCTAATACTCTTACTATGGCTTATGATACTAATATGATTCAAATTCCATTAAAAATGTTACAAGTGAAATAAATCATTACAGAGGTTTAAGATTCTCTTAAAAGCTCTATGAAGTTTTCCTTAACTGTGAGGTTAGAGGACACATTCTAACTTCACAGTTAAGGAAAACTTCATAGAGGAGACACCATCTGAGTCAAAGCTCACAAATTAGTAAGCTTTCAACAGAAACAGTGAAGTATTTCTAAATAAAAGTAACAGCATAAGCTAGTCAAGGAAGCATAAAACTTCATGGTATGTTTATGAGTCTATAAATTCCATGAGTGTATGAGTATGATTTGCTAACTAGGATTTAGCCCAGTGTCTGGCATATAGTAGGTTCCTAAGAGATGTTTTGTAAAAATAAATTCATGATCAAAATATCAAAAACCTGGCTCTTCAGATTCAGGAGGAATTGAGCTGCATTTTATAGACACTGAGCAGTCTTCCTCTTAGGCAAGTAACCAAGTGGGATGGAAAGGAAAAATGAGCAGGAAAGGTACAGTGGGTATCATGAATTTCAACTTTGGATTGGATTTAGAAACATAATGGCCATTCACGTATAAATGTTTAGAAATAAGATGAAATTTTAGCCTGCAGCACAAAAGAGGTGTCAGGGCTGGAGATTTTGATTTGAGGTTCACTCCCATGCACATGTAATACTTTAAACCACTGGAATCAATGACATAGGAGAAGGGGGCAAAGTTTTTAAAAATCTAATAGAATATAAGAAAAGTATCATTTATATTTGTAGAGCATACCTCCATCCACAGAACACATATTTGTTATTTCTATCCCTACCACAGTTCCCAAATCTGTCTGATTGAGATTGTATTTCTTCATAGCAGGCAAATGGAGCATTTCTTGAACCTGTTAAAGTTAGAAATACATTCAGATTAAAATGTTGGTTGGTTTTTCATCTTCCTCCATTTCTTCATATAATGTTCCCTTTATCTCTCCATTAATATCTAATTGAAACATTTTTCCTAGTGAGGTTGTAAGGAAAGAGTAAAAAGTAAAGTGAAAGGCAATGCCCACTGTTATTGCTCCTTTTGCTTCATTTTCATCAATTTCCATCACAAAAGATAATATAGGTGGAAGGGAGATGTTATAGAAGTGTAAACTAGAAGAGGGCTCTGTGAAAGAAAGCAATAGAGAGATAAACCAAGAAAACTATACCATTCTTCTAGATTCTGAGTGTGAACTCATAAAAGACCAAGTCTATAACAAAATCAATCAAATTCCTTCAATGAGAAGAAACTTCATTGTATCTTCAGGTAGTCTAAATTGAAGGGACTGAAATTAGCAACCTATGTATTTATCTATTTTTTCCTTCATTATATTGGATTTTTTATTTCTCTGTAAAAAAATTAGAAAAGATTCAGCAGCTTAAAACAACACCCATTTACTGTCATGGACTCAGTAGGTTAGTTCAGCAAGGCATACGGGTTTTCTCTGCATATTTTCTCTATGCTGAGATCAAAATACTGGCAGGGGCTGCAGTGTCATCTGAGGTTTAAATCCCCTTCAGAGGTCACTGGTTGTTAGTAGCCCAGTTTTTTGCAGTTGTAGGTTTACTAGCTGTCTGCTAGGGATTGCCCTTGGCTCTTAGAAGTTCCTCACAGGTCCTAGTCACATGGCACTCTCAGAACACAGCAGCTTTCTTCTCCAAACCCACAGGAGAATCTTTCTGACATTTCCTGTATTTTAAGGGCTCACATGATTAGTTCAGGTGCACTGAGAGCGACCTCCCTTTTGATTAACTCAAAACTGACTGATTGTAGACCTTAACTACATCTTCAAAATTCCTTGACCTTTAGTATAGAAGCTAATCACAGGATTGATATTCAATCATATATTCACTGGTTCTACCCCAACTCAAAGAGAGGGAATTATCCAAGGTGTGTCTACACCAGAAAAATTTTGGGAGTCACTTTAGGATTCTACCTAGCACAGTTACCTTCTCCAAAATGAACCTCTCTAAATCTCCTTTATTGACAAAAGTAGATAATAATATATATGTCAATTAATTGTTATAAGAATTAATATTATGGCTATTTAGTCACTCTTAATTCCCATCTAATCCCTCTCCATTCTCTTTCAAGATCAAGAAAGTTTCTCCTGTTTACCTGCGCCTTCTATGATACACATTTTTTTTCTTTCTGCTGTTCTTTTTTGGTTTTTTGCTTTCCCCTCATCTTATCCCTTTCCACCATCTTTGATATTGGCCCATCACAGGAGATTGTATAGATTCCATGAGGATAGGCAATGCTGGTTCAGATTATTCACAGTGTTTAACCAGTTCAATAGTGAATGTGAAATACCAGGTTAGGAATCCCAATGCAGGGCTTGTTAAACACTGAGAGATTATCCAGACAAAGAAATCTGAAAATTCAGTTTAGTTTAGAAAGACAATATAAAGAATATGTTTGGTCACAAAGCAGTCAGATGAATTCTGCTGAAAGTATAGTCTCCAACCAACTCAATTTTATTAGTCTACGTGTGGCATCTAAAGTTACCAATAACCCCCTATCATTAATTTCTCCCTTAAACACTCTCTCCCATTAGTATTAGATGATCACTTTCTCTCAGACTTGTCTTGGTTTTCAAAAGTGAAATGAAAATACTAATAAAAAGGGCAGCACTTTCCGAATGTGAAGTCATATGTTAAATATTCCCTATAATCCAGTATATTGACTAAGTTTAGTAAGCAATAGAATTTGCTCTTCCACGGTCCAAATGGTGTAATTAGATCCCCAGTACCCTATTATCAAATGCTTTGATGTGCAGTAGCCTATTATCAAATGCTTTGATGTGCATTAAAATAGTGGATGCACTTTCATAGATAGTTGTGCATGGATGGCACCAGGGCAATAAATGTGGGTGTCTGAGATAAATGTGGTCTGAGAGAGTGCTTGACATAATTTCAATTTTATTAAATCTATTGAGGCTCGTTTTATGGCTTGTCATTGAGTCTATCCTGGAGTGAGTTCCATGCATTGTTGAATAGAATGTCTATTCTGCAGCTGTTGGATGAAATGTTCTGTATATATCTGTTAGGTCCATTTGTTCCAAGGTATAGTTTAAATCCATTGTTTGTTTGTTGACTTTCTGTCTCAATGACTGTCTAGTGCTGTGAGTGGAGTATTGAAGTCCCCCACTATTATTATGTTGTTGTCTATCTCATTTCTTAGATCTATTAGTAATTGTTTTATAAATTTGGGAGCTCTAGTGATAGGTGCATATATGTTTAGGATTGCGATATTTTCCTCTTGGACAAGGCCTTTTATCATTATATAATGTCCCTCTTTGTCTCTTTTAACTGCTGTTGCTTTAAAGTTTGTTTTGTCTGATATAAGAATAGCTACCCCTGCTTGCTTTTGGTGTCCATTTGCATGAAATGCCTTTTTCCACCCCTTTACTTTAAGTGTATATGAGTCCTTATGTGTTAGGTGAGTCTCCTAAAGGCAGCAAATAGTTGATTGATGAGTTTTTATACATTCTGCGGTTCTGTATCTTTTAAGTGCAGCATTTAGGCCATTTACATTCACTGTTAGTATTGAAATGTGAGGTACCATTGCATTCATCATCCTCTTTGTTGCCTGTGTGCTTTGGGTTTTTGTTTTTGCTTTTTAACTTGTATTTTTGTTTTATAGGTCCTGTGTGATTTATTCTTTAAAGAGGTTTTGTTCTGATATGTTTCCAGGATCTGTTTCAAGATTTAGAGCTCCTTTTAGCAGTTCTTGTAGTGGTGGCTTGGTAATGGCGAATTCTCTCAGCATTTGTGTGTCCGAAAAAGACTGTTTCTTTCCTTCACATATGATGCTTAGTTTCACTGGATATAAAATTCTTGGCTGACAATTGTTTTGTCTGAGGAGGCCGAAGATAGGGCCCCAATGCCTTCTAGCTTGTAGGGTTTCTGCTGAGAAATCTGCTGATAATCTGATAGGTTTTCTTTATAGGTTACCTGGTGCTTCTGTCTCACAGCTCTTAAGATTCTTTCCTTCATCTTAACTTTGGAAAACCTGACGACAATGTGCCTAGGCAATGATCTTTTTGCAATGAATTTCCCAGATGTTCCTTGTGCTTCCTGTATTTGGATGTCTAGGTCTCCAGCAAGGCCAGGGAAGTTTTCCTCCATTATTCCCCCAAGTATGTTGTCCAAGCTTTTAGAATTCTCTTCTTACTCAGGAGCACCAATTCTTAGGCTTGGTCGTTTAACATAATCCCAGACTTCTTGGAGGCTTTGTTCATATTTTCTTATTCTTTTTCCCTTGTCTTTGTTGGATTAGGTTATTTCAAAGACCATATCTTTGAGCTCTGAATTTCTTTCTTCTACTTGTTCAGTTCTATTGCTAAGACTTTCCAGAGCATTTTGCATTTCTAACAGTGTGTCCAAAATTCTCAGAATTTTTTATTGTTTTTTCTTTAAGCTATCTATTTCCTTGAATAATTCTCCTTTCACTTCTTGTATCATTTTTTGGATTTCCTTGCATTAGGCTTCTCCTTTCTCCATTGCCTCCCTGATTAGCTTAATAGCTAACCTCCTGATTTCTTTTTCAGGTAAATCAAGGGTTTCTTCTTGGTTTTAATCCATTGCTCGGGAACTAGTGTGATTTTGGGGGGATGTTAAAGAGCCTTGTTTTGTCATATTACCAGGATTGGTTTTCTGGTTCCTTCTCATTTGGGTAGGCTCTGTCAGAGGGAAGGTCTAGGGCTGAAGGCTTTTGTTCAGATTCTTTTGTCCCATGGGGTATTCCCTTGATGTAGTACTCTCCCCCTTTTCCTATGGATGTGGCTTCCTATGAGCTGAACTGCAGTGATTGTTGTCTCTCTTCTGGGTCTAGCCATCCAGCGAGTCTACTCAGCTCCAGGCTGGTACTAGTGGTTGTCTGCATAGAGTCCTGCAATATGAACTGTCTATGGGTCTCTCAGCCATGGATACCAGCGACTGTTCTGGTGGAGGCAGCGGAGGGTGTAATGGACTCCAGGAGGGTTCTTAGCTTTGGTGGCTTAATGCCCTATTTTTGTGCTGGTTGGCCTCCTGCCAGGAGGTGGTCCTTTCCAGAGAGCATCAGCTGTGGTAGTATGGAGAGGGACCAGTGGTGGGTGGGGCCCTAGAACTCCCAAGAATATATGCCCTTTGTCTTCAGTGACCAGAATGGGTAAGGAAGACCATCAAGTGGGGGCAGAGCTAGGCATGTCTGAGCTCAGACTCTCCTTAGTTGGGTCCTGCTGCGGCTGCTATGTGGGGTGGGGGTGAGATTCCCAGGTCACTGGAGTTGTGTACCTAGGAGGATTATGGCTGCCTCTGCTGAGTCATGCAGGTTGTCAGGGAAGTGGGGGAAAGCTGACAGTCAGAGGCCTCAGCCAGCTCCCATGCAAACTGAAGGGCCTGTCTCACTCCCACCATGCCCCACTTCAGCAGCCCCGAATCTGTTTCCTTCTCCCTGTGAAGTTTTACCCCATGCCCCTCTGGCCATCCTCCAGATAGATCCCTGTGGTGCCAGACAGGAATGGTCTGCTTGGGGACCCAGCGAACTCCCAGGGTCTTTCTCCTGCTGCATCTACCCCTGTATTTTGCCCAGCTCTCTAAATTGACTCAGCTCCAGGTAAGGTCAGAAACTTCTCCCTCAAACAGACCTTCAGTTTCTCCAGTAGGGGTGTGTGTTCAGGAGAGGAGGAAGGGAGGGTCCCCCTTTCCCACTTCCACAGTTGGGGCATTCACAGTATTTGGGTATCTTCCAGGTCCTGCAGGAGCAGTCCACTTCCTTTAGAGGGTCTGTGAGTCCTCTGAGGATTGTTGGTTTGTTCTTGCAGTTGATTTGGAGCTAAAATTCAAAACGTGAGCCACCACACACTGTCCCATCCGGAGCTGTAATCTAGTCCTGCCTCCCATCCGCCATGATGATCCATCTCAATTTATAACTTTTTATGTTGCATATTCCTTAACAAATTATTATAGTAATAATTATTTCAGTAGTTTTGTCTTTTAACCTTTACACTAGAGACACATCGCCATTTCGGTATTTGGTATTCTGAATTTGACTATATACTTACTTTTACCAGTGAATATTATATTTTTATATATTTCCATACTACATATTAGTCTTTTTGTTTCACATGGAAGAACTCCCATTGACATTTGTTGTAAGATAGATCTAGTGGCAATGAACTCCTTGAGCTTTTGTTTGTCTTGGAAAGTTTTATCTTTCCTTTATTTCTGAAGAAGAGCTTTGCCAGATAAAGTATTCTTGACTGACATTTTTTTTTCTTTCAGCACTGTATCATTCTACTCTCCTCACTGGCAAAGCATCTGCTGAGAAAATCCAACTTATATGTTGGATTATGTTACTTAATCTTTTTTTTTCTCTTTCTTGTTTCAAAATGTCATTACATTTATTGATGGTTTTATTATAATATGTTTTGGTATAGTCTTGTTTGAATTAAACCTGATTGAAGAATTTTGAGCTTGGTATAATCTTCTTTGGATTAAACCTGACTGAAGGATTTTGAGCTTCCTGTACCCGCACATTTATATCTTTCCTAAGATTTTGGAAGTTTTCAGTTATTATTATTTTAAATAAGCTTTCTGTCCTTGTCTCTCTTCTCCTTTCTTACCTCTTATAATGAGAATGTTAGCTTTCTTGATGCTGTTTCAAAATCCCATAGTGTTTGTTTCTTCATTCCTTTTCATTCTTTTTTCTTCTTTCTCCTCTAGTTGTATATATACAATTAATCTGTTTGCAAGTTCACAGATCTTTCTTTTGCTTTGTGAATTCTGTTGTTGATGTTATCTATTGCATTTTAATGTTATTCTTGTGTTCTTCAGCCCAATAATTTGATTATTTCTTATAAAAATATATGTTGTTTCTCTGTGTTCTTTTGAAGTTTGCTGAGTATCCTTAGAACAATTATTTTGAGTCTTGTTCAGGCAATTTGAAGATCTTTATTTCTCTGGGATCAGTTATTAGAAAATTATTGTGTCATTTAATGGTGATAAGTTTCCCCAGTTTTTCATGTTTCTTATTGTATTTCAAATTTGATGGAGCAGTCACCATTTTGAAACTTTACAGAATGCTTTCACTGATTTAAAAAAAATCTTACTCTATGGGTGGGAAAAAGGCTGTTAGAAGGGTAGAGTTGGATGGTTCTGGCTTTGGTGAAGACATAGCAGCGTACCCTCCATGCATTTCTGTCAGCTGAGGTCAACATTAACAAAGATTCCAGGGGGGTCCTGAGCAGCTAAGGCTGTGGTATCTGCAGGGGCAATGAGACTGTTGGGTTTTCAATGGTGAAAGATCCTGGGGTCCTCAATCTCTTTTTCTCCCACCAGGGAGGTCATGGCCCCAGGCAATTTCATTTGGCACAAGGTCTGGTTTGAGGGCATTCTCTCACTGGTGTCTGATGCACAGTGCCCATGCAGTAGCCACAGAGCCAGGGTCTGAATCACAAACACACATGAAGAGACCAAAGGGTACAGGGAAGCAGTGACACTGGTGCCTAGGGTGAAGACAGCCCTGCTTCCACATAAGTAATGATGTACGAAGTAGAGTGGGTGTTTGTGGAGCAGATGGAGAGTCGTCTCAAGCACACATGGGTGTAGAGCAACAAAAGTTCCTAGGTTCAGTGTGAAGACTCACACATAGCTGCACTATCTCTGAGCCTGAGGTGTGAGTGCACACAGTGCAGACAAGAGCCACAGCTCCAGGGTCAGGGGTGTGCACAGGGTTGGGAGGGGTAGTCGCTCAAGTCCCAGAGCTATAAAACAGTAGCTGATTCTTGGAGGAAAGGCACATTTGGATCTCATTTTCCATGGAGTCAGAGGCAGGGATGACTGTTGGTTACTTCAGTGATAAAAGACACCACTGTCCTCTGCAGAAGCCACTGGAAATGACAATGGCACATGCTGAGTGGCTAATACTGATAGCCTCCTCCCTTCTTTGTTCATAACCATCTCCATATATCTCAGATGTGCTGCTGTAATCAGCAATCCTTCTTTACAGTTTTTCCCATTTTTTTCTCTGCTGTGCTGCTAGAGGGTTCTTAGATGGACCTTGGAGCCTTCACAAGACTATTATCCTTCAAAAATAGTTGCCTATTTTTTGTTTTTTGTGAGGGGATGAAGACCAGCATCCTAAAAATCTTTTGCACAACAAAGGGAAAAAATCAACATAGTGAAAAGCCAACTTTTATAAAATAAGATAAAGTATTTGCAGATCATATATATAATAAGGAACTCATTTCCAAAATATATCAGTAACTCATAAAACTCAGTAGCGAAAAAAAAGAATAGCCTGATCAAAAATGGAGAAAAGATTGAATAAACATTTCTCCAAAGAATACATTCAATTCATCAAGACATATATGAAAAGATGCTCATCACTAATCACAGAACCACAATGAGATACCACTTCACATCTGTTAGAATGATTATTGTCAAAAAGATAAAAGATAACAAATGTTGGTGAAGATGTGGAGAAAAGAAACCCTCATACACTGTCGGTGGGAATATAGGTTGGTACAGCTGCTAAGGAAAACAATATGGAACATCCTTAGAAATCAAAAGTAGAACTGCCTTATGATTCACCAATCCCAACTGAGTATAGATTCAAAGGAAATGAATCAATATTGCAAAAGAGATATCTGCACCCCCATGATTATTGCTACATTATTCACAATAACCAAGATTTGGAAACAACCAGTGTCTATTTGATTGAAAAAGTATGACACAATCTGATGGAATGAAAGTCAGAGTTTTATTTGTGTTCTGAGTATAAGAGAAGAAAGTTCACTTTTAGCTTAGGTAAACAGATAAATGTATCAAAAATGTGATATATATATGTCTGTGTTTATATAGATATATACATATACACAAACACACAAAATGCAATATTATTCAGTCAGAGTAAGGAGGAAAATCCTGCCATTTGCAATAACACAGATGAACCTGGAGGCCATTATGCTAAGTGAAATAAGCTAGATACAGAGAGGTAAATAACGCATGATCTCACTTATATATGCAATCTAAAATTGTCAAACTCAAAAATGCAGAGAGTAGAATGATGGTTGCAAGAGGCTGAGGTAAGGGGAGAAATGGCAAAATGATAGTCAAGGGGTACAAAGTTTCAATTATGCAAAATAAATAAGTTCAAGAGATGTACAACAATGTGACTTTAGTAAATGACACTGTATTATATATTCGAAATCTGCAAAAAGGATAGATATAAAAATTCTTTTAAAGGATAAAAAAGAAAATGGTAACTATATGAGATGATGGACATGTTAATCAGCTTAACTGTGGCAAATATTGCACAATGTATACATATAGCAAAACAAAATCATACACCTAAAAATATACATACAATTTTTGTCAATTATACGTCAGCAAAGATGGAAAAAATATAAACATTAAAAAGAAGAATTAGTTTTCCTTCTTGCAAGACGGCCAAATAGGAATAGCTCCAGTCTACAGCTCCCAGCGTGAGCGACGCAGAAGATGGGTGATTTCTGCATTTCCATCTGAGGTACCCGGTTCATCTCACTAGGGAGTGCCAAACAGTGGGTGCAGGACAGTCGGTGCAGTGCGCTGTGCATGAGCCGAAGAAGGGCAAGGCATTGCCTCACTCGGGAAGCGCAAGGGGTCAGGGAGTTCCCTTTCCTAGTCAAAGAAAGGGGTGACAGACGGCACCTGGAAAATCGGGTCACTCCCACCCTAAT
Source organism: Hylobates moloch (assembly GCF_009828535.3). Classification (NCBI taxonomy): domain Eukaryota; kingdom Metazoa; phylum Chordata; class Mammalia; order Primates; family Hylobatidae; genus Hylobates; species Hylobates moloch. Next base: position 44,005,679 of record NW_026652297.1, on the reverse strand, counting down.
ACTGTGCTTTTCCAACAGGCTTGGAAAACAGCACACCAAGAGATTGTGTCCCGCACCTGGCTCGGAGGGTCCTACGCCCACGGAGTCTCCCTGATTGCTAGCACGGCAGTCTGAGATCAAATTGCAAGGCAGCAGCGAGGCTGGGGGGGCGCCCGCCATTGCCCAGGCTTGCTTACTTAAACAAACCAGCCAGGAAGCTCGAACTGGGTGGAGCCCATCACAGCTCAAGGAGGCCTGCCTGCCTCTGTAGGCTCCACCTCTGGGGGCAGGGCACAGACAAACAAAAAGTCAGCAGTAACCTCTGCAGACTTAAACGTCCCTATTTGACAGCTTTGAAGTGAGTAGTGGTTCTCCCAGCACACAGCTGGAGATCTGAGAATGGGCAGACTGCCTCCTAAAGTGGGACCCTGACCCCCGAGCAGCCTAACTGGGAGGCACCCCCTAGTAGGGACAGACTGACACCTCACTTGGCCAGGTACTCCTCTGAGACAAAACGTCCGGAGGAACGATCAGACAGCTGAATTTGCAGTTCACGAAAATCCGCTGTTCTGCAGCCACCGCTGCTGACACCCAGCCAAACAGGGTCTGGAGTGGACCTCTAGCAAACTCCAACAGACCTGCAGCTGAGGGTCCTGTCTGGTAGAAGGAAAACTAACAAACAGAAAGGACACCCACACCAAAAACCCATCTGTACATCACCATCATCAAAGACCAAAAGTAGAAAAAACTACAAAGATGGGGAGAAAACAGAGCAGAAAAACTGGAAACTCTAAAAAGCAGAGCGCCTCTCCTCCTCCAAAGGAACGCAGTTCCTCACCAGCAACGGAACAAAGCTGGACGGAGAATGACTTTGACGAGTTGAGAGAAGAAGGCTTCAGACGATCAAACTACTCCAAGCTACAGGAGGAAATTCAAACCAATGGCAAAAAAGTAAAATACTTTGAAAAAAAATTAGACGAATGTTTAACTAAAATAACCAATGCAGAGAAGTGCTTAAAGGAGCTGATGGAGCTGAAAGCCAAGTTTCGAGAACTACGTGAAGACTGCAGAAGCCTCAGTACCGATGTGATCAACTGGAAGAAAGGGTATCAGTGATGGAACATGAAATGAATGAAATGAAGTGAGAAGGGAAGTTTAGAGAAAAAAGAATAAAAAGAAATGAACAAAGCCTCCAAGAAATATGGGACTATGTGAAAAGACCAAACCTACATCTGATTGGTGTACGTGAAAGTGACAGGGAGAATGGAACCAAGTTGGAAAACACTCTGCAAGATATTATCCAGGAGAACGTCCCCAATCTAGCAAGGCAGGTCAACATTCAGATTCAGGAAATACAGAGAACGCCACAAAGATACTCCTCGAGAAGAGCAACTCCAAGACACATAATTGTCAGATTCGCCAAAGTTGAAATGAAGGAAAAAATGTTAAGGGCGGCCAGAGAGAAAGGTCGGGTTACTCACAAAGGGAAGCCCATCAGACTAACAGCTGACCTCTCGGCAGAAACTCTACAAGCCAGAAGAGAGTGGGGGCCAATATTCAACACTCTTAAAGAAAAGAATTTTCAAACCAGAATTTCATATCCAGCCAAACTAAGCTTCATAAGTGAAGGAGAAATAAAATACTTTACAGACAAGCAAATGCTGAGTGATTTTATCACCACCAGGCCTGCCCTAAAAGAGCTCCTGAAGGAAGCACTAAACACAGAAAGGAACAACCAGTACCAGGCACTGCAAAAACATGCCAAATTGTAACGACCATCAAGGCTAGGAAGAAACTGCATCAACTAACAAGCAAAATAACCAGATAACATCATCATGACAGGATCAAATTCACACATAACAAAATTAACTTTAAATGTAAATGGGGTAAATGCTCCAATTAAAAGACACAGACTGGCAAATTGGATAAGGAGTCAGGACCCATCAGTGTGCTGTATTCAGGAAACCCATCTCACGTGCAGAGACACACATAGACTCAAAATAAAGGGATGGAGGAAGATCTACCAAGCAAATGGAAAACAAAAAAAAGGCAGGGGTTGCAATCCTAGTCTCTGATAAAATAGACTTTAAACCAATAAAGATCAAAAGAGACAAGGAAGGCCATTACATAATGGCAAAGGGATCAATTCAACAAGAAGAGCTAACTATCCTAAATATATATGCACCCAATACAGGAGCACCCAGATTCATAAAGCAAGTCCTCAGTGACCTACAAAGAGACTTAGACTCCCACACAATAATAATAGGAGATTTTAACACCCCATTGTCAACATTAGACAGATCAACGAGACAGAAAGTTAACAAGGATACCCAGGAATTGAACTCAGCTCTGCACCAAGTGGACCTAATAGACATCTACAGAACTCTCCACCACAAATCAACAGAATATACATTTTTTTCAGCACCACACCACACCTATTCCAAAATTGACCACATAGTTGGAAGTAAAGCTCTCCTCAGCAAATGTAAAAGAACAGAAATTATAACAAACTGTCTCTCAGACCACAGTGAAATCAAACTAGAACTCAGGATTAAGAAACTCACTCAAAACTGCTCAACTACATGGAAACTGAACAACCTGCTCCTGAATGACTACTGGGTACATAACGAAATGAAGGCAAAAATAAAGATGTTCTTTGAAACCAATGAGAACAAAGACACAACATACTAGAATCTCTGGGACACATTCAAAGCAGTGTGTAGAGGGAAATTTATAGCACTAAATGCCCACAAGAGAAAGCAGGAAAGATCCAAAATTGACACCCTAACATCACAATTAAAAGAACTAGAAAAGCAAGAGCAAACACATTCAAAAGCTAGCAGAAGGCTAGAAATAACTAAAATCAGAGCAGAACTGAAGGAAATAGAGACACAAAAAACTCTTCAAAAAATTAACGAATCCAGGAGCTGGTTTTTTGAAAAGATCGACAAAATTCATAGACCGCTAGCAAGACTAATAAAGAAGAAAAGAGAGAAGAATCAAATAGACGCAATAAAAAATGATAAAGGGGATATCACCACTGATCCCACAGAAATACAATCTACCATCAGAGAATACTACAAACACCTCTACGCAAATAAACTAGAAAATCTAGAAGAAATGGATAAATTCCTTGACAAATACACCCTCCCAAGACTAAACCAGGAAGAAGTTGAATCTCTGAATAGACCAATAACAGGCTCTGAAATTGTGGCAATAATCAATAGCTTACCAACCAAAAAAAGTCCAGGACCTGATGGATTCACAGCCGAATTCTACCAGAGGTACAAGGAGGAACTGGTACCATTCCTTCTGAAACTATTCCAATCAATAGAAAAAGAGGGAATCCTCCCTAACACATTTTACGAGGCCAGCATCATTCTGATACCAAAGCCTGGCAGAGACACAACCAAAAAAAGAGAAGTTCAGACCAATATCCTTGATGAACATTGATGCAAAAATCCTCAATAAAATACTGGCAAACCGAATCCAGCAGCACATCAAAAAGCTTATCCACCATGATCAAGTGGGCTTCATCCCTGGGATGCAAGGCTGGTTCAACATACGCAAATCAATACATGTAATCTAGCATATAAACAAAACCAAAGACAAAAACCACATGATTATCTCAATAGATGCAGAAAAGGCCTTTGACAAAATTCAACAACCCTTCATGCTAAAAACTCTCAATAAATTAGGTATTGATGGGACGTATCTCAAAATAATAAGCGCAATCTATGACAAACCCACAGCCAATATCATACTGAATAGGCAAAAACTGGAAGCATTCCCTTTGAAAACTGCCACAAGACAGGGATGCCCTCTCTCACCACTCCTATTCAACATAGTGTTGCAAGTTCTGGCCCGGGCAATCAGGCAGGAGAAGGAAATAAAGGGTATTCAATTAGGAAAAGAGGAAGTCAAACTGTCCCTGTTTGCAGATGACATGATTGTATATCTAGGAAACCCCACTGTCTCAGCCCAAAATCTCCTCAAGCTGATAAGCAACTTCAGCAAAGTCTCAGGATACAAAATCAATGTACAAAAATCACAAGCATTCTTGTACACCAATCACAGACAAACAGAGAGCCAAATCATGAGTGAACTTCCATTCACAATTCCTTCAAAGAGAATAAAATACCTAGGAATCCAACTTACAAGGGACATGAAGGACCTCTTCAAGGAGAACTACAAACCACTTCTCAGTGAAATAAAAGAGGATACAAACAAATGGAAGAACATTCCATGCTCATGGGTTGGAAGAATCAATATCGTGAAAACGGCCATACTGCCCAAGGTAATTTATAGATTCAGTGCCATCCCCATCAAGCTACCAGTGACTTTCTTCACAGAATTGGAAAAAACTACTTTAAAGTTCATATGGAACCAAAAAAGAGCCCGCATCGCCAAGTCAATCCTAAGCCAAAAGAACAAAGCTGGAGGCATCACGCTACCTGACTTCAAACTATACCACAAGGCTACAGTAACCAAAACAGCATGGTACGGGTACCACAACAGAGACATAGATCAATGGAACAAAACAGAGCCCTCAGAAATAATGCCACATATCTACAACTATCTGATCTTCGACAAACCTGACAAAAACAAGGAATGGGAAAAGGATTCCCATTTAATAAATGGTGCTGGGAAAACTGGCTAGCCATATGTAGAAAGCTGAAACTGGATCCCTTCCTTACACCTTATACAAAAATTAATTCAAGATGGATTAAAGACTTAAATGTTAGACCTAAAACCATAAAAACCCTAGAAGAAAACCTAGGCAATACCATTCAGGACATAGGCGTGGGCAAGGGCTTCATGTCTAAAACATCAAAAGCAATGGCAACAAAAGCCAAAATTGTCAAATGGGATCTAATTAAACTAAAGAGCTTCTGCACAGCAAAAGAAACTACCGTCAGAGTGAATAGGCAACCTACAAAATGGGAGAAAATTTTCGCAACCTACTCATCTGACAAAGGGCTAATATCCAGAATCTACAATGAATTCAAACAAATTTACAGGAAAAAAACAAACAACCCCATCAAAAAGTGGGCAAAGGACATGAACAGACACTTCTCAAAAGAAGACATTTATGCAGCCAAAAAACACATGAAAAAATGCTCATCATCACTGGCCATCAGAGAAATGCAAATCAAAACCAC